>NC_089583.1:34065104-34365104 GCF_019320115.1 Miscanthus floridulus
CATGTAGTCTGGAATTTTACCTTGTGCTAAATACAATTCGTGAATAGCTACTGCACATGAGGCTGTGGAGGAATAGCTAGAAGAGGAGGAAGACACCTCATATTTTGTTCGATAGTAAGCATTCTTTTCGAGTAAAATTCTATTACTGAATTCTGACATAAATATACATGGTGACATTTATTTGCTCTTGGCAGGATGCCCCCACCAGACATGTTGAGCACCCAAGTGCTAACTCAGGGTGATGGGATCCCGCTTGGATAGGGTGCTAGCACTGCGAGTCATCAAGAGGACTCAGTGCTGTCAGCATCAGTATCAAGCCTGGAGTTGGGTCGATCATCTAGTGGTATATCACTATGAAAGCCCACCCTAAAGAAGAAATCTAGTGCCAAGTAAGTGTTGAAGTTTCCTCTATATGTTACTTCATTCCCAAGACATCACTTGACTGCTACTCATATCAGGGTAAAAAAGACACTAAGTACTCGGTCATAGAGTGATGAGCCCTGGGTTGAAGAGAACCCGTGTACTGATGTGACTGGGTGGAAAAAGGCCAGGCAAGTGGGCCTATGTCTCCACCTAGGTCCACTGAGACACCAAGGGCGCAGGGTGTGACATCCGCTGATGGTGAAGTAGAGCAACCTATGTAGCTAGGTACTATAGAGAGTGTGGAGGTGCCACTAGCCATAGGTAGCGGTGCCTGTTCATGATGAAGCGCACCAGCCACCAAGGCCGGAGCCTACAGAGGCTACTACTGATGAAGCTGTGCAGAGCACGAGCGCTGACCCAATTGTTGCTGCGTCGAGTGCTCCTTCCCCAGATGTGCCAACAAGAAGCACCCAGCAAGTGGAGGAAGAGGATGTTGTCCCAGTTACTAGACCGCGTGCCCAGCTCTAGGCATATAGTCCAGAGTTCATCGGGTTGATGAGGTCTTGGTCTGGGCTGTTGAACTGGGTTTCTGTCTTTAACGGGAAGCTTAGGGTAAGTCTTATACTTTGTTGCTTCTTATATGCTAATATTTTCTAGGTTCTCATCTCTAGAACAATCACATACCCAGGACACAGAGCTAAAAGTCTAGGCGGAGGTCACCAAGTTTAAGGAGAAGCAGGCCAAGAAGGAAGCCAAGTGGATGTCAACGCAAAAACAACATGAATAGACTCTCTACATCCTTTGGGCTCAAATTGGTGAGGCTGAGCACCAAAAGGGAGCCACGAAAGCTAGAAAGAATGATGCCTTTGATTCTTTGCTAAAGATGATAGAGAAGGCCAAGCTCTTGGATACCAAGCTAAAAGGTAAGAGAACTGTATGACTTTCCTATAGTTTTTGACATGTGGTAGTCGGTGATCATGATAATGATCGTGTATGGTCCTTTTTGTAGAAGAGCAGATCAGGACCCGGTGGTTGGAAGACGAGGTGAAGGAGCTGAATGAAGCCCTAAGAACTAAGAACAATCAAACCGAAGAGGTAACTGAGCGAGTGAGTGAAGAACCCGCTCGGGCTAAGCTAATAAAGCGAGGGGTTGATCATGATCTGATGCAGGCTCTGAAATTGGTGATCGACATGAAGGCTCAGCTGGAGAGGGCATAGTCGAAGCAGAACATGCTCTGGGAAGCTATGAAGCCACTTGTCCTCCTCTTCCATAGGCTAGAAGATGGTGAAAAAATGTGGGTGGATATAGTGAAAGACATCCCCAACCGCTTCGAGAGCTATGTTCGTGGAGCCGCCAAGGTCTGCATCCGAAATGTACTCGGTACTGCTCTGAGTGCTATACCTGGCTATAGATCTCCATCAGGTAGCCATAGACTATGATGATGAAGGCCATCTTGCTACCAGTGGAAAGAGCTAAGGAGGAACTCAATGGACTTGTAACCACCATAACAGATGAATTTGACCTTAGGATGGAAAAGCCTGATGAATACGCTGTGTAAGTTTGAAAAAACTTATTAAGCATGTGTGTCGGGTAGGCATGTTGTAAGAAACAATGTTCTTTTGCTTGCATAGGTTGTTAGATAAATGAAAAACTTAGCCTATAAGTAACGTGTCTTGTTGGGGGTACTTAAACGCCAAAGACTGGTTTATTCCAGCTAACTTGTCCATGCGAGGTTAGCATCTTTTAGGCTTGGTAATCTTTTGAGTAAGATTGTAGTCTACTTAGGCTATAAGTTTGTCTAGGTGGAGTCATTTAGAAAGGCGCATAAGACTGAGTAGCCTGAGTAAAAAGTGATCAACGTAGTCGCTATGATTAGAATCTTGTTAGGCACTTCCATCGATGTTAAGTGCTCGAAGTCACTTGTTCAAGGAACCCTTATAATGATTGTTTTCTATTAGGACCCTGTCCTATAGAGAATGAATCAGGTTACTTGCTTGTGGGAATCACCCTACCTAGGACGACATGCAATATTTAAACTAAATCTTGGTAATTGGCACTCGGCCAAGGAGATGTAAGCCATCCTGAGTAGGAGGCGTATCTCGTATAATATAGCCTAGTACTCGATATATAGAATAAGATATGTGTTTCTAGTAATTTTATCATATTGAGAGATGTGTAGCCGCGCAATTAGTCATCTGTATATCTCATATGATGTAACAAAAGCTACAACAAAGAGACAACTAGAATAGTTGTGTATCTTGCACAAAAGAAAAAGACAGATTCATCTTGCGAGGAACATTGACTCTATATTAATAATAAAGAATATTAAGTACAGAAGCTAGAACACTGAATTTTCTTAAACAAGAAAACAACTTAATAATTTTAAGTGTAAAATCTCAGTAGTTGACCTGATGTTCCTAGGAGTTAGGCACGAGATTGCCGTCCTATGTGATTAACTCGAAAGAGCCTGACCAAGTAACTTTGGAGATGAAAATGGGGCTTTCCTAGAGGCTGAGTAGCTTGTGTCATCCCTGAGGTATTCTAGATACTCTTGAGGACTAAATCTCCAACTTGAAAGGTATGAGGGCACACATTCTTCTCGTAGTGACTGTTGTAGGCCTTATAGGTACCTAGCAGACTAGAAGAGTGTGTTAAGCTCGATTTCTTCGGCACTATCAATTTCTACCCGCCGGGTTTCATCTGCTTCGACTTCATTGTACTGTTCAACAATGGGAGAGTTACATATCAAATCCGCTGGCAAGATGGCTTCTGAGGCATAAACCAAGAAAAAGGGAGAGTACCCTGTTGCTCTAGTTTGCTTGAGTATGAAGTCCCCAAACTATGGGTAACTCGTATATCCACTTGGCACCATAGTCTTAAAGCTCATCGAATAGCCTAGGCTTTAGTCTAGCTAGAATTCGTCTGTTAGCCCGCTCTACTTGGCCATTCGCTTGGGGATGAGCTATGGAAGCATAGTCAATGCTGATGTCACAATCTTGAGCCCAACTTCTGTACTCAATAGCTGTAAAGGGTGAGCCAAGGTTTGCAATGATCGAATTGGGCATACCAAAATGGTACATAATGCCTTGCATGAACTCGACTGCCTTTGTAGCGTTAAACTTGACTGAGTGGCTTGTACTCTATCCACTTAGTGAACTTGTCAATAGCCACATAGATGTACTCAAAACCACTTGATGCTCATTTGAGAAGTCCAACCATGTCAAGCCCCCAGCATGAAAAAGTCCATGATGGAGGGATGCAGATAAAACTGTGGGTTGGGACATGGGCTTGCTTGGTGAAGAACTGACAACCCTTGTAGTGTCGCACTAACTCTTCTGCATCTTTTAGTGTGGTAGGCCAATAGTACCCAGATCTGAAAGCCTTGCTGACTAAGTTCCTGGAGGCTACGTGGTTACTACAATAATCAGAGTGAATTTCCTCCAAGATCTTCTGCCCTTCTTCAGGTGTAATGCATTTGAGGAGAACACCAGATGATGCACCCCGTCAATAGAGCCTATCTCTGACTAAAGCATAATTCTTGCTTTTGCGCATGATCTGCTCTGCTTCTACCTTGTCGTCAGGCAACTTATGATCTCAGATGTAATCAATAAATACTTGCATCCATACTGGGTTGACCACTAGTACCTGGACATCAGGAGTCCAAGTACTGGTGGTTGTGGAAGTTTCTAGTTTGTTTGAAGGGACTTGAAGTTCCTGAACAAACAAATCAGGGGGTACCTAGGCTCTATCCAATCCCAATTTGGCCAAAACATCATCCACAATGTTGAGATCTCACTTGACATGGAGGATTTCTAGACCTTGGAAGTGTTTCTCAAGTTTACGGACTTCTATGCAGTAAGCGTCCATGGTCTCCTTGGTGTCGTCCCAATCCTTGTTGACCTAGTTGATGACCACCGAGTCGCCATAGATGAGCAAACTCTTGATGCCGAGTGAGACTGCTACTCGAAGGCCGTGAAGGAGGGCATCGTACTTGACTTCATTGTTGGTAGCAGGCCAAAGTATTTGTAGGACATATCTAAGCTATTTTCCATCTAGGGATATGTAGAGAACACTAGTGCCTATGCCTCCTAGCTTGAGGGAACCATCAAAATACATCTTCCAATGGTCGAGGATAACTATTGGATTAGGCTACTAGGCTTCGGTCCACTCGGCTATGAAATCTACCAACACTTGAGATTTGATGGCCTTGCAGGAGATGAACTCGATGTTCTGAGCTCCGAGTTCGACTGATAACTTGGATATGCTTCTTATTGCATCCCGATTGCGTAGGACATCGCCAAGTTGGAAGTCGGATACCACTGTTACCTTGTATTCGTCAAAATAGTGGCGTAGCTTGCATGAAGTGATCAAGAGGGCATAGAGGGGCTTTTGCACATGTGGGTACTTGATTCTGATAGCACATCACTAATATGATAGACAGGTCATTGTACCTTATATACGTGCCCTTGTTCAGCCCACTCTATGACTATCGCCGTGCTGACTACCATAGTAGTAGCTACAATGTAGAGTTGGAGTGGTTCATGTCTCTTGGGTGGAGTAAGTATTGGAGAGGTGGACATGTACTCTTTAGGCTTCTGGAAGGCTTCATCAGCTTTAGCTATCCATTTGAACTTGCCTGAGTTTTTCAACAACTTGAAGAAAGGTAAACCTTTCTCCCCGAGTCGTGAGATGAAACGATTGAGGGCAGCCATGCACACTGTCAGTTTATGAACATCTTTGATGCAGTGAGGTCGAGTCATTTGAGTGATTGCTTGAATCTATTTTGTGCTAGCTTTGATACCCTGATGGCTCATGAGGAAACACAATAGTTGTGCGGAAGGGACTCCAAACACGCACTTTATTGGGTTAAGCTTCCACTTGTATTGACGAAGACTGTCAAATGTTTGCTTCAAGTCTATGATCAGAGTAGAAGGATCCTTGGTCTTGACGATGACATCATCCACATAAGCTTCTACATCGTGACTGATCTGTTCGCTTAGGCACACCTCGATAGCCCGCTGATAGGTTGCACCGGCATTTTTAACCTGAAGGACATGGTCATGTAATAGTAGGCACCAAATGGAGTGATGAAGGATGTTTTGCTTTGATCTTCTTTATGGAGGGCAATCTGCTGGTAACCCGCATAGCAATCATGGAAGGATAAAAGAGCTGACCTGGCCATAGAGTCTATGATCTAATCAATACAAGGTAAGCCAAAGGGATCCTTCGGGCAGTGTTTGTTAAGATCTGTGTAGTCGACGCACATCCACCACTCTTTCGAGTTCTTCTTCTGGACAAGTACAGGATTGGTTAGCCAGTTAGGGTGAAGGATTTCCCTAATGAACCTGGCTACCAATAGCTTGGTGATTTCCTTCTTGATTGTTGCTTTCTTATCTGGTGAGAACCAGTTGTAAACATTGCTTGACCGGCTTTGAGCCGAGGTTTAAATCCAATTTGTGCTCAGCCAACTCTCTCAGAACACCCGTCATATCAGCCGGCTTCCATGCGAAGATATCCTTATTTTCCCTGAGAAAGTTGGTGAGCGTGAGTTTCTATTCTTTGGAAAGGTGGGCGCTGATGATAGCCGTCTTAGAGGGATCACTAGTACCCAGATCAATTTTGATGGTATCCATCTTAGAGGGTGGTGCAATGATTCTTGCCTTCTTAGTCAGAATCTCCATGTCTTTTGGCTTAGTCTACTATGCAATGTTGGCAATCTTATGTGCTTCATAGGCTTGCTGCATTCTGGCTACGATCTAGACGGCTTTCATGTCGTAGTCATATGATCGCTTGAGGTCACCTTGAAAGGAGAGTACGCCATTGGGACCTAGCATCTTGAGCAAGTGGTACGGGTAATGTGGTATGGCCATGAACTTGGCCAAGGCAGGTCGACCGAAGATAGCAAGGTATGATGATTCAAAGTCAGCCACCTCGAACTTGATGAACTCCGTTCGCAAATTGTTTGGGTTGCCAAACGTTACTGGGAGCGTGATCTATCCGAGTGGCATGGCAGCCTTGCCGGGTACTATCCCGTAGAAAGGGACATCAATGGGGGTGAATAGGCTGGTAAAGTCTAGGCCTATCTTCTTTAGCATATTTGCAAATATTATGTTTAATCCTACACCGCCATCAATCAAGACCTTAGAGACTGTCATGCCAGCTATTGTTGGGCCCAAGAGGAGTGGATAGTCGCCAACGTTAGTCATGCTAGTCCATTGATCTTTTCTAGAAAATTGGATTGGGTAATCAGACCAATTAAGGTACTTTGGTGTTGAGGGCTCTCCTGCCATGTTGTCTTGAAGAGCCAACTTCCCTGAGCGCTTGTTTGATGAAGTCGGTAGCCCCGCAAAGATTACTACAATTTGTCCCTTAGACTGTTGAAAGCCAGGGTCATGGTTGTTGTCTCCATCTTCGTTGTATCAGCTTTAACCTTGCCCTTATTGCTTTTGTCATAGAAACCCAGTTCTTGGAGTTGTCTACACTCGCCTATCATGTGCTTGGCTTTCTTGTGGAAAGGCCAGGGTAAGTTCTTGAGGTCTTCGAACTTCTTGTTATTTTTGCTAGATTTCTTGTACCTGTCCATGGAAGCAAGGGTGTTGTCAGGTCCTCTTTTTCTGCTAGGCTATCCACCCTGATTGCTTCTGGGGTCATAACCTTTGTCTTGTTGGCCACGTGGGAATCATTCACAAGTACGCTCTTTAGATGCAATCATCTTCTATACTGTACGCTTAAATTCCTTGGCAGTCTCTGGATTATAGTCGTAGAATTTTTCAAACTGCCACTTGTATTTCATCCCATTGGTGAAGTGATCTATCACCTCCCTGTCTGTGATATGATAGATTGGGGCTTGTAGCTTAGCAAAGAGGTGATAATATTGCTGGAAGGTTTCATCTGGTCTCTGCTTGCAATCTCTAAGCTCGTTTTGATTACTTGGGTGGGTGAGGACACCGCAAAAATTTTCGTAGAATTTGCGCTAGAACTGTCCCCAAGTATCGATGGAGTTGGCTCATAGCTTATCAAACTAGGCGAGAGGCATGGCGTCGAGTGCCATGGAAAAGTATAACACTTTGATGTCGTTGTCACCACTTACCAACTCGATGGACTGAGAGTAGATGCGAAACCATTGGTTGGGTTCTGTCTTCCCATCGTACTTGGTATGGTTGGATGGCTTGAATTTGTAGGGAAGCCGGACAGAGAGTAGTCTATTAGAGAAACATGGGAACCTGTTCGGTGAGATGCTAGCCCTTTGTATGCGGACTCGCTTCTGGCTTCCTTGTTACTGAACTGGTGCCCATGATAGCCTAACTATGTGGCATCCTAATTCCTATTCTAGTTACCCTATGGCCCTAGACAGGAGTCAGCTAGTACTCGATGTTCTCCTCCTTGGTTACCATGTGGTCCTGATGAGAGTGGGCTGGTGCCCACGCTTCTGGTCCTCGGGAAGGGTTAGCTTGGGATGCCACTTTTGTAGCCTGCATCTAAAGGGCTATGTATTTCAGAATGACTTTGAGTCGTTGCTGATCTAGAGTAGGGTTTTCTATGGCTGCCATCTCTTCTACCAGGGCATAGACATTGGCATAGGGCATAGTGAAGACCCTAAGGCCAGCTACTTCCATGAACTCAGGCTCAAGGTTGTGTGATGCAGAGTCTCTGACGGCATCACGGTCTTGGCGTTGTCATTCTACTTCTTCATCCCATAGATGTTGTTCATATGCTACCTCTGCAGCTAAGCGCCGTCGTTCAATGTCTCGACAAGCCAACTGATGCCACTACCACTCTTCCTTACAGTGTTGGGCACGATTGCACTGAGCCTGTCAAGATCTGTTCTTCCTTCCCTAGCCATCTTTTGCTCATCCATTTCTCCATTGGGTGGTGCCATGTCTAGGGACATGTCAGACAAGGTTTCCTCTCCATCTTGGATATCTAGTGGGTTAGGCATAGGGATCCGAGGTGGTTGCCTAGCCATAAAGACTTCTCTAGAGTGCCTTGTGGTCGAGTGAGTTCTAGATTCTATAGTTGTCGCGATGTCGAAGATCTCTGTAGAACCGTGATCATTGTAATTTGCTAGAAGAGTTCTACCATCTTGATAAGGCAAGAGTTCCACCATGCCAACTAGATGAGATGGATCTATTAAAGAAGTGTTAGGCTGAGCACCTGGCCAATGGACGATGCCTCCTTCAGGTGTGATGGATAGAACCAAACCTCTTTGGGCACCTATAAAAGGGATCTCTTGCTCAGACCGCATGAGGTAGCTGATCGTATCTTGATAGATTGAAGCTTAATTCTTGAGTCTGAGTGGAAAACAAACTAGGTCTTCAATTTGGACTTTAGATGGGATCTCCAGCCTGGACAAAGGTGACATGTTCGAGAGGAAGTCATGGTTGATGGTCACCTCTTGAGTTCAAGTTGAATCAGAGACTGAGAGGTGCGAAAACTTTTTGGCAAGTTGATCTAGCGTGGTTGTCGAGACGTTTGGTGAAGCTTGAGGCACCGAGATCTCCATGAGACAACTTTGGAGCTTGCCATTGTCATCTACCTTGTAGATCCAAAAGGTAAAGATGAAGGTGATGCCCATTGAGAAAATCATGTCATCGAGGTCCGCCGAGCTCTTGATCGCGAAGTCACCGAAAGCCCCTACCTGGCACGCCAGCTGTCGGTGTTTGATGACCGGTAACTCATCACGGGGGTACCTAGGATGGTGTTCGAAAGGTTTTGGCATATGCAGAACTTGACAATAAATGCAAAGAGATGAACGATTTATACTGGTTCGGGCCCTCTTGTCGAGTAACAACCTTTACGTCTAGTCGGCGTGTAGCCTTTTGCGTTGGATTGATTATATGATTGTTAGGGTTATAATGGGGTGCACCATACCTCTCTTTATATAGGGTAGAGGGTAAGGGCACCTATCTAGTTCTAGTCGGTTACAAGAGAAGAGTCTTAGTCCTATTACAGAATATAGCTTTCATACTAAGCGGACTAAGTTGATCTAAAATAGCTTGAAGTCCATGCCACCTTGTCTAATGTCCTTCAATAGATCATGGGCCATCCCAGGGCCCATCCAAGTAGTACCCCCATGAGGAACCCCTAGGACCCTAGTCCATCAAGCCCCTAAGCGTGTCATGGTTGAACTTGAAAGCCTTCTTGTTCCTCCTGATCTTGTTGAGTAGAAACAAGCGTAGTTCGAGTGCTTTCATGAGTGAAGCCATGAGGTGCTCTATAAAGCCTCCAGGTGACGTGCACTTCTCAGAAAAGTGCGCTCACTGAGTATAGCCCCCAAGCCTCTCGCTGTTTGTAAAACAAAGAGTTAGAGGGTCTTAAAGAAAAAACATATGTAGAGGATATGTACCCTGCAACCCCGAGCCTGTGTCCGAATACTTGTGCTCGAGATAAGGATCTGAAAAAGAATATGCTCGAGAATGAGAGTGTCAGCGAAAATTATTATCTTGTCTGCTTTTACAGAAGCAGGTAACACGTGTCAAAGTCACATGTAAAGCTTTAGTATAGTTGGTCCAAAGATGCTTTGGATATTCGTTGGAATATGCCATCAAAGGTGCTACCAGGTGTACTGTGACTTCACTTGTTCTGGGAAAAGGCCGTCTGTACACTGAAAATATATAGTGAGACACACTGTACCCTTGTAGTGTAGCATGTGAACCTGTGTAGGAGTCAGTAGCTTGTTCGTGTATTCTGCATGAACTTGGTCCATAGACAACACTGAGATGCCTATAAAAACCCTCCTAGCTAGCACTTGAACCTCAGTTGTAGAAGAAGTGAAGTGGCTCAGAGGTTGAAGCTTGCAAATATGGTGGTGATCGACATAGACCAGCCCCCAAGAGTACTCAGTTGGTATAACCAAAAGCTGTAGTGACTAGAATAACTCTTGTGAGAGAGTTTAGAGGTAGGCTAAACCCACAGTTGTGCACAGTAGAGGAGTGTGGAACTACAACTAGAAGAAGTCTTATGACGGCTGGTAGGGTGGCACATCTAGTAGTCCCATGTTAGTTCTTCTAGGGTGCATGTTGATGTCTGTCCATGAAGGGTCATACCTAGACCCGAATGTGTACAGAAGGTGTTAGCTGGGTGGTAAGATGTGCGAGTAGCTCATCCTTCATACCAGCTAGCAGGCTTCTTTTTGCAGTAGCTATGCTTCCAAGGGTAGTCGGCCAACAAATGTTCATAGCAGGATAGTCTACCCAAGGTTCTAGGCTAGGACACACTATATAGGGTAGAGGGTAAGGGCATGTATCTAGTCCTAGTCGGTTACAAGAGAAGAGTCCTAGTCCTATTATAGAATCTAGCTTTCATAGTAAGCTGGCTAAGTCGATATGGAATAGCTTGAAGTCCATGCCACCTTATCTCGCGTCCTTCGATAGATCAAGGGCCATCCCAGGGCCCATCCATGTAGTACCCCTATGGGGAACCCCTAGGACCCTGGTCCATCACTGACATCTTCGTCCACCTTGACGGTTTTCTAGATAAACCCTACAGAAAATATAGATTCAACAAAACTTGTGGAATTTGTTAGTTTAAACCCTTAGACCTTCATTGGTGATTATATTTATGCCCTTATGTATGTTATATTAATGGTTTATAATGGTCGTTAACTACCATCAACAGTGGCCTGGTTTTAACGGTTAGGTGCTGACAGTGGGCCACTAGGGGCTCACAAGGGAAAAAATTGTACAAAATAGCATAAAATTTTGGAACACTAGGGGAATGGGAACAAAGAAGCGGAATGGGAATGGGCGATGGTGTCCTAGTTGTAACAGTTAGGTGCTGAAAGTGGGCCACTAGGGGCTCACAAAGGGCAAAAAAATTGTACAAAATGGCATAAAATTTTGGAACACTAGGGGCTCAAAACAGACACCTCAGGCTTCATAGGCTCTTTACTTGTGTACATGTACGCAATGATGGCACTGGTTCATGTTTTAGGCCCATCAGCATATGAAACTGTGTACATGTGCGCCATGATCTGACGGTGTCCATAGGAGTTAACACAAATTATTAATATTATTTTATAGGATGTAGAGGAGAGTTCACAAGCAGGCTACTCCCCATTGGGAGCATTGCTGATGATGTCCACTAAATGCACCACCGCTACCACGGCCTCAACCACCTCAGTGAATTCGCCTACCATCTTGTCGATGTCATCCCATGATGACTTTGGTAGGAACCCTAGCTCCACCTTGTTCAGGTCAAGGCTAGATCAAAGCTGGGCGGCGGCCAGGGCTGTGGTGGCCCCATGAAGGATGTCATGGGTAACCACCGCCGTGACCCACGTGGGCAAGGCGCAGAGGCTCTCCTCGAGGTTTGCCCCATAGGTGACACCATGTTGATAGTGGCGAGTGCCGCGTCTTGTAGCACGTCGAGTTCAAAGCGGCGCTCCTCCATGTGGATCACCATGTCGTGCGCCAAGGCGCACAACTTCCTCTCTAGTTCACGCACGGTGTCCAGCTCACCCTAGACATCGCCCAACTGCTCTTGGATGGCGGTCAACTGCTCCTAGATGCCTAAAAAGAGGGGCAACAAAGACCGCACACACTCAAGCCTGGCGTCACGTGGAACTCATAAACAAGAAGACACCAATGCTTACCGACGACCTACACCTAGGCTTCAGCGGCCACCAAATTAGCAGCAGCCATCTCTTGGTCGGCTGCGATGAGTGCTGTCTCCACGGCGGCAAAGCACTACCATAGCAGCTCTGACTTCTGCCACTCGGTCCTCTCCTTGGTCGACTCAACCCTCAAGCGCTTCCCATTCACCATGGAGAAATCTTGAGGGTGGAGGGGAGGGATGGGAGCTATAAATTGTGGTTATGTACCCTTGTTTGTTCTGCTTCTACTTTTATAGAAGGATTTACGAAGCAATGGTAATCTACAATTACAATGATCCCTCACCTACACCGCGCTTATCAATACGTGTTCATATGGTGTACATCTATAAATCTGAACCACAACGTATGGATCGCTGACTCAATGTGTGAGTAATGAATGTCCCAACTTCCAACACTGTCTCACCACTTTCCTCAGGAACCGGTGTCTTCCATAGATCACATGGATCTTAACTGCTCCTCCCCACTTCTGGCCTATTTAAGCCAGGGCTGGATGCGCTTCTGGCCTATTTAAGCTAAGGTGTTGCCATGGAAGATAGCTTCCTCAATGGCCCTGAGCAACTGCACATTGCCTCAGGGTGTTTGGAGATCGGCACACCAAGGTATACTCAATGGAGCTACCAGTGTCATGTGTATCAAAATTCGGTGGCTTGGGGCACCAGGGTGGTCCTCTCTTATGTTTCCATGGAGTCGGACACACGAGCAGGTCTCCTCGTGCTTTCTGCTATAGCCCTTACCTATGGGGAATGCAAGTGGAAGCTTTGTGAGGTGGGTGTCGCGTCGGCTCTCTTCATCGGAGCACCTACGACTACAACTTTGTCGTTTCAACCTCCGCTCCATGACCCTTCTTGGGTGATGTTAGTGGAAGTTTTGCGATGTTACAGTCGAGTATAGGTCATTTTGGTACTCGATAGGTCTTTGTTATTGTACACCTAGTAGTCTTCGATACATCTTTGTTATTGTACACCTTTCAATTGTAACCTACTGGACTTATGAATAAAGATTTACTTTGTTAACGAAATGTTGCCTCATGTGGTTGTGGTACTTTTAACTGTGTATTGTTTCATTTTTTAACATTTGCCTTCCCCACTCATGTCGTAGCATATGTTGTACCATTGTATAAGTTGCTGTTGTTAGGCAACTCACATTCTAGTGTACAATTGCTCGAATAATTTCCTCTCTTGTGTATACATGTGCTGCCATATACCCTTGTTCGTTTTGCTTCTGCTTTTATAGAAGGATTTACGAAGAAGCAGTTATCTACGAGTACAATGATCCCTCATCTACACCACTCTTATCAATACGCATTCATATGGTGTACATCGACGTATCAACATCGAGTTCCCATGTTTGCTTGCGCCCATCCCTTTTTTGATCTCTACGCCCATCCCTTTGGTCCATCAGATATTGCATGTCATTAAGTTATAATGCTAGGGAATCTGAACCGCATCGTATGGAACGACGACTCAGTGTGTGAGTAATGAATGTCCCAACTTCCAATACCGTCTCACCACTTTCCCCAGGAACCAACGTCTTCCATAGATCACGCGGATCTTAACAGCTCCTCTTCTCTTCTCCATTTTCAAGGGTGGCCTATTTAAGCTAGGGCTGGATGCACTTCTTGGCAATCCACATGCTCCTTCCTCCTTACAGATAGATATAGACAAATCTCTTGATCCAACCATCTATATTTTCTTCATCGCTATGGTGCTCCTTCTCAACTTCTCTGGCGGCAGCAGCGGCGTTGCGAGAAGGCCTTTAAGATTGGGTACTGCCGGCATTTAGGCGCAACGGGGCTGCTCTATCTAGGTGCTAGTGGAAGTTTTGCGATTAAGGGGATTCGCTTATTTGGGCAAGCCAAGGGGTACTAAATTCACTTTGGTATCCCTGGTTTGGTATTTGATATGCGCAAGGCCGCTAGGAAGGTGATATGTCTATATGTACTATTGCCACCATTCTACCCTGCGCATTTCTTGTAGTGCCACCGATTCATCAGACCCGGTGCCCTGGCGATCCTCCTTTTGGAGCAGCAGCGATGACAGCGATGCTTCTCTTTCATGACTCCTCTTCTTGCCTCTATCTCTCTCATGCTCGCGACCGTGAGAGGTGTAGCAGGGAGGGTAAAGCACCTCACTAAGATGCTAGTGGAAGTTTTGCGAGGTGCTGCCTCGTCCTTAGCTTGCACTGCCTGTCTCTTGTCTTGACTCTAGGATGTACCTATACTTGACAGGTCATTGTTATTGTACACCCAGTAGTCTTCTATAGGTATTTGTTATTGTACAACTGTGGAATATAACTAAAGTTATCAATGAAATTGTTGTGATGATTGTTACTGTATTGTATATATATAGTTTTTGCCATACAAAATAATTAATAACTGAATGGTTGTGACCTGAGCGGTTTACATAAATCATCGTATCATACGGTGTACTTCTGTGCTATTAGATCAAATGACACTTGTTCTCGTAGTAACTAACAGTGATTTGATTTGGACACTAGGCGTATCATACATTGTACATGTACGAGGGTATTCGGGTTATACCCCATGCACTCTGACTTCCCATGTACGTGTCCTTTTGTCCACCAGATATTGTGCATCATTAAGTACTATTATAGATGAGGATGAAATGTGGCAGGGAATCAAAAGTGCCAGGGAATCAAATGTGCCAGGGAATCAAATGTGGCATCGTGTTCACTTCTCTATCGCCCATGACTTGCGTGGGGTAGCCGTGGATGTCATGGACCTTGACTAGTGCCTTCCCCGCGCACATCTTGGGGTGGGGCTATTTAAGCCAAGGTTCAGGGAGCATCTCTAGCAAAGTCCAATCCTTCTTCCTCCCTTCATATCAAAAAAAATGAGAGAAAATGAGAGAAAACACCTTGAGTTGCTAATGCCAACTTCTCATGAGTATAAGAGGACGACCACGAGCGTTTCTCATGAAGCTATTGTGAGCTATGCCAAACAAGCCCTATGAGCTATGCCAAACAAGTGTCCTGTCGCCATGGCCTCACTCCTAGTCAGCCTCTTATCCTCATCAGAAGTTTGAACCAACATGAGACGCATTGTGCTAAAGCCAACTTCTGGTGAGGATAAGAGGATGTCCACGAGCGTTTCTCATGAAGCTGTTGTGAGCTGTACCAAACAAGTCTCCCAATGCCATGGCCTCGCTTGTCCTGCATCAATTCTAGCACTGCTAGGAGAAGGCCTTCAAGATCATAGCTTCTTCTGCCAACACCTATGCGCGGCTATATGTTCGCTCATCCTGAGTGTTAGTGGAAGTTTCACGAATATAGGGAGGAATGCATGCTGCCATGGTGCTCTGTGATGGCGAAGCAACCACCATGACTGAGTGCCTCCATGCCTGTAAGATCGTTCTCCAACCCACGGTGGACCTCGGTGAGTGGGGCAGTCCATGGGGTCCTAAAACATCATAAACCCATGCCCCGCGCGGCCCCCATATATCGATTCGATGACTTGGGCCTTATTTGGATGTAGTTGAATTTGCATCAACCCATACATGTTGGGGTGGATTGGAGTGGAACTTGAACTAAATTCCTCCCCAATACACCCTAACACATGTGGATTGAGGTGAATCTAACAACATCCAAACAAGGCCTAGCTTGGTCATCCATCGGCACTAGGTGATCCTCTCTCATGTGGAGCAATCGGCTGAGGGAATAGGTGTCCTTTGTAGTTGGGTGTGGGTAAATCCCATACTTGAAAGGTCTTTGTTATTATACATCTGGAAGTATTTGATAGGTCTTTGTGATTGTACACCTATTGAAAGTAATGGGGTTTGTCAATAAAAAGTTCAATTACCACTTTATTGTTGTATGTTCAACTCTGTTAGATCAGATGACACTAGTTTATTTCTGAAGTAACTAACGGTGATCAGTTTATGTAAACAGCCATATCAAATGATGGTCATGTGTTCTATTAGATCAAACAGCACTGGTTCTCTTATTAGTAAGTAATGGTAACATGTGTAAGGGAATCTAAACTGCATCGTGTCCTCTGCTACGTCGCTCTATAGTAGCGATATATTAACCACCGTGATCTCATACCCAACTCTGCTTGTATTCCTTCCTTCTCGGAGCTCTCCTCATTCCCACAACAGATCTAAAATTGCCAGGAACGTGCGGCTGCCTTCTCCAAACCAACTTCTCTCTTAGCCACTGCCATGGTGAAGGACGAACCTTTGGTGAAGCGTGCACGGGAGGTGAATGAAGCATGAGCAGAGTGAAAATGAGACTGCTTAATTGTCGTACAACTTTGTTGCACTGGTTTGTCGTACTACTTTGTGCCACTATGTGTTCAGTTATTTGCATGTATTGTCGTACTACTTTGTCACATTGGATTCCTCCTTAACTTTGCGCGGTTTAGGTACAAGGGCGTATAACATGGTACATGTACATTATTAGGTCAAATGACACTGGTTCTCATAGTAAACAATGGTGATTTGATTTGAAAAATTGTCGTATCTTTTCTTGTACATGTGCGAGGGTATTTGAATCGTCCCCATGGACTCTGATTTCCCAAGTATGCATGCGCGCGTCATTTGGTCCACTAGGTATTGCGCATCATTAAGTCCTATTTAAGATGAGGATGAAATGTGGCAAGGAATCAAATGTGCTAGGGAATCTGAACCGCATCGTGTTCTGCACCGAGTCGCCCGTGACTCGCGTGGGTGGCTGCGGAAGTCACCCACCTTGACTGTTGCCCTCCCTACTCGCGTCTTGAGTTGGGGTGGGGTTATTTAAGCAAAGGTAAAGGGAGCCACTCTAGCAAACTCCGATCCTTGTGCCTCCCAAAAAAACCAGAGAAAACCTAGAGTTGCACATAGTCTCACATCGCCATGGCCTCCTTCATCCTGTATCGACTCCAGCATCGCTGGGAGAAGGCCTTCAAGATCAGTTTCTGCCACCATGTGTGCACGGCTATATGTCCATTCATCCTAGGTGTTAGTGGAAGTTTCACGAAGATTGAGAGGAATGCAGCCATCGAACGGCCCTCCGCTGGGACACTGCTTGTAGCATTACAGCCATAGCACCGGCGGTGGACCTCAGTGACTAGGGTATTTTGCAATGGTATTCCTCTCTTCCCCATGGTTTCCTATGTGGGTTGGTCTCCTCTAGGGGCTCCTTCTCCGCACTAGATTTCATTGAGTCACGGCAGAGAGCACTTGAAGCGGTTCTAGTGTCCTCTTGGCACAAGTGACCAGTTTCTCGTGCACAAGCGCAAGCTGCATTTGGGTATGGGTTAGGCTCACACGCATTAGGTCTTTGTTATTGTACATCTATTGTTTGATAGGTCTTTATTATTGTAAACATGTTTAATGTACTGGAGTTTATCAATAAAGAGTTGCATCACTTTATTATTGTGTAATGTTCGCCTCGTTCGAGTTAGGCAGATGATACGGTGTACATGTGTGCTACTTCATGTAAATAAAGGCTATCTATTTAGTACCATAGGCGCATCATATGGTATACATGTGCACAATTAAATCAGTGGTACATGGATGCCCTCCTGCTGGCACTCCACCATGTCATGCGGTCATACGTGTAAAAGGCGCACAAATAGAACGTTCTAGGCAACAGTAAACATAGAGATGTTCAAAGTTCAAACTTAAAGTACTTATCTATAGTAGTATGAACACTTTTTGTATAGGATGATGTAGAGGCAAGTTACAATCCAACTACTCATAGGGAGCATTAAGAATGATGTCCCATACATCCATCAATGCTGAGACGGCCTCGCCCATGGGCTGAAAGTAGACGACAAGCTCCTCTCGCTTGTGAAAGGATGACCGTGGTGGGAACCCTGGCTCTAGCCCACATAGGTCCCCACACTGAAGCTGGGCAGTAGCCAGGGCCCCAGCGGCCCCTTGGTGAATGTCGTAGTTGGTCACCTCCATGACTCGTGCCGGCGAGGTGTGGAGACACTACTCCATGGTCGCCGCCGTAGGCGCCACAGCGCGGACAGTGACAACTGCTGCCTCGTTAAGGTCATTGAAGCGGTGCCTATTTTTCGCTGACAACCGGGCGGCGACACGAGCATTGTTGTCGGCATCCTAGCAAAGGTGGGCCTCCACCATCTATCGGACTAGGTCATCATTGGCCTAATGCAACTCTGCTGTCTGTCGGACTAGGTCATCATTGACCTGACATAACTCCACCACCTCAGCCTACATGGTGTTCAGCTGCTCCTCGACACCTAAAAAAGTTGATAAGAAAACCCTACAACTAAGCACACATTGTCACATGAAGTGAAAGAGCAAGGTCATGGCCAGTGCCTTACCAGTGAGCCATGCCTTGGCCTTGGCGGCCACAGCATCTATCGTGGTTGTTTCGCGTTCCGACATGAAAAGCGCCGTCTCCACGGCATTAAGGCACAACTACAGCTGGTCTGTCTCCTAGCTCTCCTCCACGAGGGCAGATTAGGGCACTAGTTGTGGTGACACCAAGGTGCCTACCCCATCAGCGGGGAAGCACGACGCCGGATGCACCATGGTGATAGCACCATACAAAGGGGAAGTATCAAGACCACCAGAGTAAGAAGAAATGCAAGATCCATACTTACCTGTACTCCCATCACATCATGTCACATAGGAGGGGAGGACTTCTGAACACCCGCTCCTCTGTCGAGTCTTCCCTTCGGTGCTTCTCCCGCTTCGCCAGTGGATGAGATTTGGAAGATGGGGTGTCTCGGTGGAGTGACGAATGAATTAGAAGATAACGAGAAGGAAAGTAACTGTAACGAGTTTAGAAAGGAATCATACTTGCTTCCCCGCCTTAGCCTTTGCTTTTATAGAAGGATAGGCATATGATACGGTGCGATTGTCTAGTGAGAGGTGTATCATCAGGCCATGAATTGCACTATGGCACTTGATCTTGGATGTTGCACACGATGCGGATGACTCATCCCAAAACAACACGACTCTATTCTCGAGGTGACCCATGGTGAGGCCACGCCAGTGTGGTTGTGGTTCTCGAGGCACCACCCAAATGCTTCCCGTCATTTCACATTGAAGCGGATTTGGAAGTTGGACGAAGAAAATTTACTCCACCACAGTAGCAGACATGTAAAATATATAATTAATGTTTTGTTCATTTTTATGATAGTGACAAATTGCTTCATTATCATTTTAGTTTTCCTCTATGTGCACCAAAAACTGTATCGATGCATGAATCTCTCTGTTCTTCCCTTGAAGGCCAAGAACAACGCAGCACCTCACAAGACTTCACCCTCAGTGAGGGGCTCTACATTCCATCTTGGAACCCTCATGGTGAAGGGATGCAGATCTGCTTCTTGACTATGAGAGATCCAAGATGGACTATAAATCACCCAACCTTGAAGTACTTCTCCCAACGCTGCTTTGCTGCCGTCGGAGGAGATGGAGAAGGAGCACCTTGCAAAAGCATAAGTGCTTTACCTTCCATCTCATAGCTCTCACAGTCGATGGTTGTAGATCTGCATCTTGACCATGAGAGGAGCAAGATGAAACATAAAGCTCCTAATCTTGAAGGCCAAGAATGATGCTGCACCTCGCAAAACTTCGCCCTCAGTGAGGTGCTCTACCTTCCATCTTGCAACCCTAACATAGTCAAGGGATGCAGATCAATTTCTTGACTACGTGAAAGATTCAAGATGGAATATAAAGCACCCAATCTTGTTGTACTTATCCCAATGCCATTGCGGAGTATGGAGGTGCTAAACAAAAGAGCATCTCGATGATTGCACATCATCTATTAACAGAAGATGTGCAATCATCTAGGTGCTCTTCTGTTCAGCACCTTGCACCACCAGTACTTGGCCGTAGCCCAGGAGAGCAAGGACGAGGAAGAGTGTATCTACTCTAAAAGATTAATGGAGGAAGAGTGTGTGGAATGAGGCTAAGAGATGCACCTAGACCTGGCTTAAATAGGCCAACCTTGAAGATGGAGAAGCGAAAAGGAGCAAATAGAGCAAGGTCAATAATAGAGCTAAGTGCTTGGCTATAAGCTTATAAGTTATAAGAGGCAAGTTATACAATAGTTGTTTCCTATTTGTCTTTCCTATTCCCCTCACAACACTAGCTATTTGGGTCCACCACTACATATGCATTCATGCCTAGCTTGGTGCTTGCATGAGAGCCAAGCTATCATCTCTTCTCTCCTCCACATCAACCTAAGCTTGGATATAAGCCCATTATTGTCCTCGCTCTTAAGATGCGTGATCTAGGCATATGCCTCCTGTATGTTGCACCGTTTCATACACTGTTCATTCTGTGCAATCCGATGCATGTGTCGTGCTGCCTCAGATTGACTTGTCATAGTGATACGGTGTGGGTATCTAGTGGGAGGCGTATCATCCGGCCATGAATTGCACTATGGCATTTGATCTTCAATGTTGCACATGATCTAGATGGCTTAGCCGAAAACAATGAGGTTCAGTTCTCGAGGCGACCCACGCCAAGGCCACACTGGCCAGCTATGGTTCCCGAGGCACTGCTCTAACGCACCTCATCATTTCACATTGAAGCGGAGGGCTGTTCCCATTATTAAAACACCTAGTACCAATTTCTCCACCTGCATGTGCCAGGCCTAGTGAGAAACCACATTCTCTTCACCCTCTACTACAACTCCATCACCCACGCCCTCCTAATCCCCATTGCATTGCCATGTTGACCTCCCGCTCCTATTCTTGTTCGCCTCCCAACCGTTTGTGCTGTTCTCCAGCGCCTCTGTCGCCCTCCTACTTTCCCTGCTCACAGCTCCCTCTGTCGCCCTCCTGCTCTCCTTGCTCACAGCTCACTCTGTCACCCTCTCGCTCTCCTTGCTCAGAGCTCCCTCCATCACCCTCCCGTGTGCTCTATAGTTCTTCGACATATCCTGCACCATCGACCTCACCAGCATCGATGGTCCCGGCGTGCTCTGGTTTGCCCTCACCGGTCTCGGTGCCCTCGCCGACGCGCTCCCCCTCGCCGGTGATGCTACCATCCATTGCTAAAGGGGAGGAATCTAGCGAGTAATGAGGGTGCCATGTGTCGGGTACCATAAAAAGGGGTCCCCTAAGCAAGAGCTGAAAAAATCGCTTAGACCCTATAAAAATTGAAGCCAAGTGACAACCACCGGCAAACCCCCCACCTTATCTGAGGCCCAGCTAGATCACCCGGCCTACCTCGGACAGTATCCCATCTCGCTCAAGGCCCCGCACGCAAGGCCTCGAACGAGGTACCGATTCTCTACCTCGCTCGAGGCCCCATGCAAGGCCTCGGATGAGGTACCGATTCTCCACCTCACTCGAGGCCCCACGCAAGGCCTCGGATGAGGTACCGATTCTCTGACTCGCCCGAGGCCCCACCCTTAAGGCCTCGGACGAGGTGCCAATTCTCTGCCTCGCTCGAGGCTGGCTCGGCAGCTACCCTATCACCATTGCCTTGACTGGGACGTCATGTCCAACCAGCGTGGCCAACCACTCCCGCAACATCAGCCGAACAATGGCTCGATACAGCGGAGTGGCCGACGAGATGGGAGTCACATCGACGCCATGCCATCCGGGATGGGACGTGGCAGGGGTTACTGGCCGCTGTGCTTGGCACTGTGCCCACGACTGACACCCATGTAGCACTATGCTGCCTAACCCCACCTGCTCCAAGGACGGCGTGGCGTGGAGAGTCAGGTCTGGGTCCCTGTAGCCTCAGAATCAGTGTACAGGACCAGCTGCTCCCTCCGAGCCTTGACTATCTGCTTCGTGGTCTTGGCAGCCTCAGGATTCACGCCCGCTGAGCCCCCTACAATAGTTCAGCGTCTGCACCAACTAGGCCTCGGCTCTCTATGTTGTCAACGTATAGCGACTAGCACGTCGAACACAGTATGCGCCATACCCTGCGCCAAGCCATCACAGGAGCTCCCACGTCGCACAGGATCGGGCATGACCGCACGTCGCTCCAGTGCACCAAAGACAAGACCGCTCCATCGACCATGCCACCATAGTGACGAGCTACAGGGCTCAGCATACAGCCTCCGCTCACAAAACGCCACGTAGCGAACACATGTATCGCCCCTGTCCCCCCTTCAACTATAAAAGGGGGTGACCGGGGCCGTTTCTAAAAGAGAGACAGACAGACAAGAAAAAAAGACACGGGCTCATGAACACACGCTCAGACAGACGAACACGCATGCCCCCTCGCTGCCTAAGATCAACATCTCAAGCAACACACGCACTCCACACAGAGACCTGGGACTAGCTCCCTCTCTCGCCCAGCTTGTAAACCCCTACTACAAGCACCTCGGTGCAAGGAATACAAGATCGATCTCTCAAACTAGACATAGGGCACCTATTGCCTAAACTAGTATAAACCTTGTGTCTCTTTGCATCACCGTGTAGGATTAGGGGCACGCAATACATTTTGACTAGTTGGTTGAGGTCTCGCCGGTCCAAAACACCGACAGTTGGCGTGCTAGGTAGGGGACTCTACTGCATGTCAGCTTCATCATCCCAACAAGTTCTGGATGGCAGACCCCGTATGACCACTATATCTCAGCATGGTGATCTAGTTCGGGAGCCTAGAGTTCATGTCTCTAGGATGTGAGTACGATATGGTACTCCTCACACCCAGAGCCCCACTGATCGATGACAACATCACACACCAGTAGCCTAGGCATAGATGGCGCCTGGGCCTCCGCTCTTGTCACGCTCGCCAGGCACGACACGAGCGGGACCACCTCGACACCACGTGAGCTCAGGGCAACGCACCACACTCCATCGGTACCCCATGCCCGACTGTCGGCATAGAGTCCCTAATTGGGGACCTGTCTAGCTTAAGCCTGGGCAAGGGAAAGATGCCGGTGGCATGTAGCGACGCCCCGTCATCAAGCTCTGCCCCACCACCTCCTGAGGAGTCAACTCTAGCGGAGCGGAGCCAGGTGATGGCACCATCCCCGTACCCCTTCGGGTTGAGCAATGCCACCGCCGCCTATGCTTCCGCCTACGCTTCCACTCATGCGGAGCCCTTAGGATGCCACCAACGTTTTGCCCTCGACCTCATCGCCACAACCTCAACCCACACTCACA
This sequence comes from Miscanthus floridulus, assembly GCF_019320115.1. Classification (NCBI taxonomy): domain Eukaryota; kingdom Viridiplantae; phylum Streptophyta; class Magnoliopsida; order Poales; family Poaceae; genus Miscanthus; species Miscanthus floridulus. The sequence goes on from NC_089583.1 coordinate 34,088,136, forward strand.
CTGACTCCTCGGAGGAGGACGAGACGTGGGATAGAGCGGACTTCTCCAGGCTTCGTGACCCTGAAGCCATGCCGCGCTTACTAGCCACGAGCGACTGCTGCTTTGGCTACTCTAACTCCGACAACAAAGGCATTTATGATCCCACTAGTGAGTGCTTCCATGTTGGGCTCGGGATGCTGAGCACAGGCGATGAGGATGAAGGGGTAGGTTCTTGCTCCGTGCCCCCGAGGGGCAGGTGGCACCGCACCTCCACGTGTTGAGCCCTGGGTAGCGTGGAATGAAAACCTTGCCCCCAAGGAACTTTGATGAATAGACCTGGAGCAGCTCCATGAGCTTCAGGCCAAGGTCGAGCAAGACCGACTCCTTCTACAGCAGCTCCAAGACACCCTCGAGCAAGAGAAGCGAGGTCACGGTGATGGCGGAGCAGCCCGGTGGAGGGCTCGTGATGTCAACCACCGCATCAACAATGCCATAGGGGGCGAGCAACCCCCTATCTTCAATCGTGCTAGCCAGAACATCACGGCAGCGGTGATGCTACTCCGGACTATGCTTGAGCCCTCTACCATAGAGGGGCGACTGGTCCACGGCGAGCTCTGAGACCTCCTCGAGACCACCATGGTACAGCAGGCCGAAAGCTCCACCTCTCGATGGTGCGGGGCGCCTCAGAACTACCCGTGGCATCGCCTTGGTAGGGTAGAGAGGCCTTGCTTCATCCCAAGCCTGCTTGGGCACTGATGGCCAACAAGGGCCCCTCGGTGCACGATTGCCTCAGCGACCGACATGAGGCGCGAGGCGACCATGATGTGGTCAGTAGGCGATGGCGCCATGACAACGAGGGGCCCGCCCGAGGCTACCACCCGCACTAAGGCGGTCGCTACTATAGTGGAGAGGACCGTAGTCCTTCCCCTAGGCCACCTGGCCCTTGAGTCTTCAGCAAGGCCATCCGCAGCGCCCACTTCCTGGCCTAGTTTTGGCAACCGGCCAACCTTGCAAAGTATAGCGGCGAGACTAGTCCTGAGCTATGGCTAGCCGATTACCGCCTGGCTTGTCAGCTAGGCGGTGCGGACGATGGCCTGCTCATGATCCGCAACCTCCCCTTGTTCCTGTCAGACTCAGTGCAAGCCTAGCTCGAACACCTCCCTCCCTTGTAGATCCACAACTGGCGTGACTTGGTGAAGGTCTTCATTGGGAATTTCTAGGGCACATATGTGTGCCCTAGGAACTCCTAGAACCTCAAGAGTTGTTGCCAGAAGCTGGACGAGTCTCTCCAAGACTTCATCCGACACTTCTCCAAGCAAAGCACTGAGTTGCCTAGCGTCAGCGACTCGGAAGTTGTCCAAGCATTCCTCTCCGGCACCTCCTGCTGAGACCTGGTCTGAGAGTTAGCCCGAAATGTGCCAACCTTAGCGGCCACGCTCCTCGACATCGCCACCAACTTTGCCTCGGGCAAAGAGGCTGTCGGGGCCTCAGCCCCCCACCTCCCCAAGAAAAAGAAAAAGGGTCACTAGGGGAAGTAGGAGGTCCTCGAGGACGGTCTCATTGTAGCCGTAGATCGCAAGAATCCCTGAGGCCCCTCCAGAGGCCCCGGGCTCTTTGATGACATGCTGAAGAAGCCCTGCCCTTACCACCAAGGCTTGGTGAAGCACACCCTCAAAGAATGCACCATGCTCCGGCATTACTATGCCAGGCTCGGGCTCCCCAGCGATGAGGCCAAGAAGAGGGATGCCGGTGATAGGGACAATGATAAGGACGACGGGTTCCCCGAGGTGTACAACGCCTTCATGATCTTTGGCAGGCCTTCAGCGTGCCTCATGGTGCGCCAGCGAAAGAGGGAGCATCGGGAGGTCTTCTCAGTGAAGGTGGTACCTCGACTGGTCTTGGGAGGTGATCACCTTTGATCGAGATGACCACCCCAATTATGTCCCAAACCCCGGGTAGTACCCACTCGTCGTCGACCCGATCATTGGCAACACCCGGCTCACCAAGGTGTTGATGGACGGAGGCAGTGGCCTCAACATCCTCTACGGCAACACCCTAGAGCTCCTAGAGCTTGACCAATCACAGCTCCAAGGCAATGCCGCGCCCTTCCACGGCATCGTGCCAGGGAAGCGCACGTGACCCCTCGGGCGCATCGACTTGCCCGTCTGCTTTGGCACTCCCTCCAACTACCGCAAGGAGGTCCTCACCTTCGAGGTGGTTGGGTTCAAGGGAACCTATCACGCCATCCTGGGGTGCCCATGCTATGCCAAGTTAATGGTGACCCCCAACTACACCTACCTCAAGCTCAAGATGCCGGGCATGCATACGACTGCAACGTCAAATGCATCAAGTATGCCGAGGCTCTCATAGAGGCCGAGACCCTCATCGTCAACCTTGACCGACTTGGTAGTGAGGTGCCTAACTCCAAGCATCGTGCCAGGACTTTTGAGTCCACGAAGGCCGTCAAACTCATCCCGGTCGACCCCACCTGCTCCGACGATCGAGCGTTGAGGATCAGTGCCACCCTCAACATCAAATAGGAAGCCGTGCTCATTGACTTTCTTTGTGCGAATGCCAATGTATTCGCGTGGAGTCCCTCAGACATGCTGGGCATACCGAGGGAGGTCGCCGAGCATGCCTTGGACATCCGGGCCAGCTCCAGACCGGTGAAGCAGCGCCTGCGCCGATTCGATGAGGAAAAGCGCAGGGCCATCGGCGAGGAGGTGCAGAAGCTTTTGGCGGCCGGATTCATCAAGGAAGTGTCCCATCCAGAGTGGTTAGCTAATCCTGTATTTGTTAAGAAGAAAAATGGGAAGTGGAGAATGTGTGTAGACTACACCGGTTTGAATAAAGCATGTCCAAAAGTCCCTTTCCCATTGCCTCGAATCAACCAAATCATTGACTCCACTACGGGATGCAAAACCCTATCTTTCCTTGATGCGTATTCCGGTTACCATCAAATCAAGATGAAAGAATCCGACCAGCTCATGACTTCTTTCATCACACCATTCGGCATGTACTGCTATGTGACTATGCCATTCGGCCTTAGGAACGCAGGAGCCACATACCAGTGGTGCATGACCTAGGTCTTTGGTGAGCACATCGGGTGAACCGTCGAGGCCTACGTGGATGACATCACAGTCAAGTCCAGAAAGGCCAGTGATCTCGTCGATGACCTGAAGATAGCCTTCAAATGCCTCAGGGAGAAGGGCATCAAGCTCAACCCCAAGAAGTGTGTCTTCGGGGTCCCCCGAGGCATGTTCTTGGGATTCATAGTCTCGGAGCGCGGCATCGAGGCCAACCCAGAGAAGGTCTCAGCTGTGACCAACATTGGACCAATCTGAGATCTTATGGGAGTGTAGAGGGTTATGGGATGCCTTGCGGCTCTGAGCCGCTTCATCTCGCGCCTTGACGAAAAAGGCTTGCCTCTGTACCACCTCTTGAGAAAATCCGAACGCTTTTCTTGGACCCCCGAGGCTGAAGAAGCCCTCGCCAAGCTCAAGGCACTGCTCACCAATCCTCCCATCTTGGTGCCGCTGACCAAGGGCAAGGCCCCCTTGCTCTATGTCACTGCAACAACCCAAGTGGTCAGCACGGCCGTAGTGGTCGAGAGGCAGGAAGAGAGGCATGCCCTACCCATCCAATGACCTATTTACTTCATCAGCGAGGTGCTCTCCAAGACTAAGATATGCTACCCCCACATCCAGAAGCTGATCTACGCCATAGTCTTGGCTCATCTCAAGCTGCGTCACTACTTTGAGTCCCACTCGGTGACCGTGGTGTCGTCTTTCCCTCTGGGAGAGATAATCCAGAACTAGGAGGCCTCAGGTAGAGTAGCCAAGTGGGCCGTGGAACTCATGGGGGAAACCCTATCTTTTGCGCCTTGAAAAGCAATTAAATCTCAGGTCTTGGCCGATTTTGTGGCTGAGTGGACCGACACCCAACTGCCACCTGCTCAAATCTAGGTGGAATGCTGGACCATGTACTTTGACGGGTCCCTAATGAAGACCGGGGCAGGCGTGGGTCTACTCTTCATCTCGCCCCTCGGAGTGCACATGCGCTACATGATTCAGCTTCACTTTGCCACCTCCAACAACACAGCCGAGTACAAAGCCCTCGTCAACGGCCTGCAGATCGCCATCGAACTTGGAGTACAGCGTGTGGGGGCTCAACATGGTTGGGTCTCTGCAGAAGGCCCCCGGGGGCTATAACCATTTGCTGGTAGCGATCGATAAGTTCTCTAAGCGGATTGAGGCTCATCCGATCAATCAAATCAAATCCGAGCAAGCGGTGCTGTTCTTCACTGATATCATCCATAGGTTCAGGGTTCCAAACACCATCATCACTAACAATGGGACACAATTCACCGGCCACAAGTTCCTAATGTTTTGCGATGACCACCACATCCATGTGGACTGGTCGGCCATAGGACACCCTAGGACAAACGGCCAAGTAGAACGTGCCAACGGCATGATCCTACAAGGCCTCAAACCAAGAATATACAACCAGTTGAAGAAATTTGGCAAGAAATGACTTGCCGAACTCCCATCGGTCATCTAGAGCCTAAGGAACACTTTGACCCGAGCCACGAGGTTCACACCATTCTTCCTAGTCTATGGAGCCGAGGCCATCCTCCCCACTGACTTAGAGTACGGTTCCTGGAGGCTATAGGCCTACAACGAGCAATGCAACTGCACTACCCATGAAGACGCCCTCGACCAACTGGAGGAAGCCCAAGATGTTGCACTGCTACACTTGGCCAAGTACCAGCAAGCCCTACGATGCTATCAAGCCCAGCGCATCCGAAGCCGAGACTTGAAGGTGGGTGACCTGGTGCTGAGACTACGGCAAAGAAACAAGGGCCGCCACAAGCTGACCCCACCATGGGAAGGGCCGTACATCATCGCCCAAGTGCTAAAGCCCAGGACCTATAAGCTAGCCAACGAGAAGGGCGAAATCCTCACCAACGCTTGGAACATAGAACAGCTACGTCGCTTCTACCCTTAAATTTCCAAGCATTGTATACATTGTTTCTCGAAATACATTAAAGAAGCATTCTTTAGTTCTAATTTTTTGAGAAACCCCGCCCCCCCATCGGTGGGGGAGCGACGTTACAACAACGCTATAAGGGAGACTCGGCTCTACCTCTGCAGAGGTGCCCACCGTGGGGCTCGAACAAGACTCGGCTCTGCCTCTACAAAACCGAGCCTCCCTCGGGGGCTAGAAGGCCCCCCTAAGTCCCAGGCACCATTTTTTAGTCGTTTTTCAAAAAAAATTCTATGCCAAACTCTCTCGCGATCTCTAACAAATCGATTGTAAAAAATCTAAGGACCAAAAGTCTGTCTCAGGGCCAAAAGGCTGGCCGAGCCGCGAGAGGGCCTATGCCTCTGGGCTACAGCAACTCCCTCACCACCTTTTACCCAAGGGGCAGCTTAGGCTCCAAGGAAGTTTTTTGCAAGTGATATGTTTAGAGACGAGACAGAGGGCAGAGGCTCGGAAATACAATAAAAAATGATTAAAAAGCGTATACGCATAAGTACTTTAAAAAGGCCTCGACGACCACAAGCATTACAATAATATAAATCCTAATCTATTTACATGACCCCTTTGGCTCAGGTCAGATCTCAAGGTCGCTAGCATCGGCGGTCGGCGCAGGAGGAACCACCTCCTCTTCGAATAGCTTGGCCAGTGCCATGCTAGGGGCCTCAGCCGCCTCTATCAGCTTCATGACCTCCTCGTCGGCCTCCTCATCATCCTCAGCCATGACATAACCGTCGCTGATGGCCTCGAGGTCGACGCCAGCGTAGTGCAAAGAGACGATGGCCAACGCGCACTTGACGCCCATATGCAGCGCCCCTCGGAGCCACTCGTGGACTCGGCCGCTCAACGTGATCAAGCAGCTCCTGAGGGAGCTTCCTAACTTGATCCCCCCGACCTCTAGGGCCTCACAGGTAGTACGGGCAGTGCTCTGTAGCGCGTTGTGCTCCTGGATCTCGGCCTCGAGCACCACCTACACCTCAACGGAGGCCTCAGCTGCCCGGGAGACCTTCTCCAACCCTGCAACAAGACAAGCGGGATAGAGTTAAGCACAAAAGGAAATAAGCTGAACAGGGGCGAAGGCCTATGGGACTCACCCTCGGCTTTCTCTTTCCAGCCTTGGACCTCGACCCGGTAGGCCTCGGCCACCTTGAGGGCCTCTGCCAAGGCACCTTTCGTCAGCAGGTGTGCACCCTGCTCCACCCCCAGCTACGCGGCGATGGCCTTGGCAGAAACCTCTGCTTGTTTGGCCCAGGACCTAAAGGTGTCCCGCTCGCTGGCCACCCGGGTTAGCTCCTCCTCCAGCTCCTTAATTCGTGCCGCCAAAGGGGCGGCCTGCTCCCAAGCCATGGCTACCTCAGCCTTCATGTCAGCACAGCAAAGGCAGAGGTCCTCCACCTCCGCGCTCCATGCCAATAGAAGCTCGTTGGCATCAGCAAGCAGGTCCTTCTGCTGCCAGAGCTGGTCCCAGACACCCCTCTCCCACCGAAGGAACAATGACTTCCCAAGGGATCGGGCCTCGAGCTCCTAGATAGGCAAAATAGACATCAAGCACTGCGAGAAAACTTGGGAAAAGACGACACAGCACAACAAAAGGAGGCGTGTACCTGGGCAGCACTGTCCGCAGCGACTGCTCTGCCAGCCGGTGGTATTGCTTGAAGGAGTCCCAACGCCCCCCTCGGCCGCGTCCTCAAGGGCAAACAGAGGCTCCCCCTCAAGGTCATCCTGGCTCCGCCACAAGTCACATAGGCTATGCCACCCGCAGGGCTCGGATCATACCTAGACAGGGCCGAGCTCCCCTCGCCAGAGGTTGGAGCTGGCTGCTCCATGGTGCTGGCCGCCTTGGCATCCGCCACCTCCTTTCCCCAGGAAGTATCATCGGAGGAGATTGAATGGACCTCCACCTCTCGGGCGTCCCCCTGGGACGGCGATGGGTCTTGGACTAGGGGCGGTACTGAAGCTTGCCCTGCTTCTGTCTCTGCTTCCTAGGCCACCGGCTCCACCGCACCCATGCCGGCCTCCACCACCAAAGCCTCGGGGGTCCTAGATGCTCCGGCCTCTGCCACCTCAGCTTTGGTGGTCCTGGATGCCCTGGCATCTGTTGCCTTGGCCTCGAAGGTTTTAGAGGCCTCGGCCTCACCCTCGGTGGACTCTGCAACTAAGGGCGCCTCGGCTTCATCTGACTCGCGGGCCTCGGCCTTGCCGGACGTAAATGCCTCGTCCCCTGCTTGCTTTAGGGCCACCTCGGTAACCTCTCCTTGGGCGGCCACCACCCATTGGGTAGTGGAGCCTGTGATCACCTTGAGCGCCTTACGCGGCGCCAGGGCAGGCACTTCCACCTGACGCTTCCAGCTAAAGGCAAAACACTCACTTGGTCAGCATACCACTAGAAAACAAGTGGGAGACGCTACAAACTCCGCTGACAAAACACTTACCTCAAACAGGGACACAACCGCTTCCGCACTGTGTCCCTCGTCCTCTGCAACGGCGATGGTGGCGGCGGTGGCACGGCCCCTGTGTCCGCCGATGCCGGTTGGCCCTCATTAGACTCTGGCTCCCCCTTGACCCTCTGCGGAGGTGGTTGCATCACCCCCACTATCACCCGCTCCACCTCCACCGTCGAGCCCACTGGGCTGACGACGCGCTTCCCTAACGCCCGTGCCTCGGGTATGTCGGCCTCGGCCTCGGGGCGGGTGATCGCCGGCCCCGAGGCGTCCTCTCCTCCACCTCTTGGAAATGCCGGGCTACTCGCCGACGCCCCAGGTGCCATCCCCCTAACGTCAGGAAGATGGTCCAGGGTACCCTGCCCCACCTCGCTCTCGTCGTCATCACTCAAGGAATCCAACAACGACGGTGATGGAGACGGCTCCACTGGGAGACCATCGTGCCTCTACTGCCGGTGATGCTTCTCTAGCTCTTTGCGCTCAAGGTTCTTCCTCTTGTGCCTTGCCTCCTTAGCGTCCTTCTGCTTCTTCTGCACCTCGGCATGCGCCCTGTTTATCGCCCGCCGCTCTACATCCTCAGGAATGGGTGGCAGGGAGGCTTGCACATCCCTCATCCCCTGCAGGAATAGCGAACGCCAATAAGGGAACAGGAAAATGCAAGGAGCAAGGAGGCCTCTTAGGGGCCATAGCAGAGCGTGGCTTACTAAAGAGAGGTACCCCTATGACGGGCGCATCGCGAACGGGGTTAGACCACCGCTCCTCAGCTGCCCCTCCACCATCTCTCTCACCCAACGTAGAATCTCCTCATTGGAGAGGGCGATGGCGGACATCCGGATGCCCTCGATCGGCTCATCCGGTGTCATGTCGAACAGGCGCTGCCACCGAGCCATCAGCGGCAGCACCCTCTGGCGGTGGAAGGCCGCCATGACCACAGTCGCCGTAAGGCCGCGGCTGCGTAGCCTCTCTAGCCCCTCTAGGAGCGGCCGCAGCTTGGGCTGATCAACCACTGGAACATCGTACCTCCACTTCTCCGGCTGGCTCTCCACAACACGCCCGGTATAGGGGGAAGTCCTCCGTCATCGTTATGAAGGTAGAACTGGCTATTGTACCAGCGACGGTTGGATGACGCAAGCTGGGCTGGGCTGTAGAGGAGCTGCCAGTCTTGGCGCACTTGGAGAATGCAGCCGCCGGCCCTCATCGCCTTCCACGTGCCCATCGGCTTGGTGGTGAGCCCCGCCCGAAAGAGGTGGAGCCATAGCTCCCAATGGGGGGTGATGCCCAGGTACCCCTCGTAGATGGTGACAAAGATGGCCGCCTACGTGATGGAGTTGGGGTTGAAATTGTGGAGCTCCACGCTGTAGTAATGCGGGAGCGCCCGCACGAACCAGTCTGCCGACAGGCCAAGACCGCGCTCATGGAAGGCCACGAAGCTCATGACATAGCCATCGTGAGGCCTCGGCTCTGGCTCGCCACCCGGGGCAATCCACTCCAGCCTAGTGGGGTCGATAACCGGGCGGAGGAGGCCATCTTTGACGAGCGACTACAGCATCTCCGCTGACATGTCAGACGGACCCCAAGGATCTGCTGGGAGGACAACAGCACCACCGACCATGGGTGCAATGGAGAATGCGGCTACGGCGGTAAGGCTCGCTCTCTCTCTCTTCCTCCCCCTTCTCCCTTCTTCTCCCTGGTGCTCTTTGTTCTTAGCAAACGCTCAAGGGAAGAAAGGTCAAACGTATGTAGGCAAGGTAAGGAGGGGAGGGGCAAGGCTCGTCATGTATTTATGAGGGAAGGGGCAAAACGGACGGGCGACGAAACCAAGGAAGTTTCCCTCAGATCGGACATAGTTAATCTAGATCTGATTAAACCACCCACACGTCCACCTTTCCCTTATTAATCGCGCGCAGGGTAACATCCCATCCATAGATATCATGTCACATCCAACCGCTACAATGGTAGGCGTCGTTCCATCTCCTCGAGGAACCGCCTCAAAAGGCGCAACCGCCATCGCCAGCCGATGGGAGGGGAATATCCCCCACCCGATTCCTTTCAGACGAAAGAACTAGGCACCGAGCCCACTACGGTCTAGGGGTTCGAAGGCTAGGCCCCTGAGGGTCTCGACAGCCACCCTAGGACAACAGAGTTAGGGATGACTATGGGCGAGCCCGTACATGGCCAAGGCCCAAGCAGGCGATCGCTTGGGATGCCCTAAGTCGTGTCCAAGACCGGTAGGGAGGTCTCTGAATGGGATCCCACCGTAGGGAGGCACCGAGCCCCTAGGGCCAATTGAACAGCCCTAGGGCCCACTAGAGAAGCCCTCTGCTACTTTTGGAGTGCATCTCTAGACCACCAGCCAACCCCTATCGAATGGGGCATGGGCCTCCACTTTGACTTACCCGATAATAGCTCACCGGAGGTGTCACTGCTCGTGCCCACCAAGGGTAGCCTGGCATACTACACCCCTCCTTCCGAACGAAAAGGATGTGCGAGGGACGCACAAAAAAGACAGGGAAACACCTGATCGCCCTCTCGCTTCGTGTAGAGGCTCGGGGGCTCTTCCTACAATGAAGCCGAGACCCAGCGACCCAAACTCGCACTCGAGGGCTCGGCAAACAATACCTCCTTCTGAATGAAAGGGATGTGCAAGGGTTGCACAAAAAAGATAGGGAAACTCCTGATCGCCCTCTCGCTCTGTGCAGAGGCTCGGGGGCTCTTCCTGCAACCAAGCTGAGACCTAGTGACCCAATCTCGCACTCGAGGGCTCAGCAAACAACTCCTCCTTCCGAACGAAAGGGAAGCCAAGACCCAGTGACCCAAACTCGCACTCAAGGGCTTGGCAAACAACTCCTCCTTCTGAACGAAAAGGAAGCTGAGACCCAGCGACCCAAACTCGCACTTGAGGGCTCGGCAAACAACTCCTCCTTCTGAATAAAAAGGATGTTGAAGCCCAACAACCCAAACTCGCACTCGGGGGCTCGGCAAATGTGATAAAAGGCACCGAGCCTATTACGGTCCTGGGGTTTGAAGGCTGGGCCCCTGAGGGTCTCAACAGCCGCCCTAGGACAAACAAAGTTAGGGATGACTATGGGCAAGCTCGTACATAGCCAAGGCCCAAGCAAGCGATTGCTTGGGAAGCCCTCAGTCGTGTCTGAGACTGGCAGGGAGGTCTCTGAATGGGATCCCACCGTAGGGAGGCACCGAGCCCCTAGGGCCAATCGGGCGGCCCTGGGACCCACTAGAGAAGCCCTCTAGTACTTTTGGGGTGTGTCTCTGGACCACTAGCCGACCCCTATCGAATGGGGCATGGGCCTCCACTTGGACTTACCCGATAATAGCTCACCGGAGGTGTGACTGCTCACGCCCACCGAGGGTAGCCTGGCATACTACACCCCTCCTTCTGAACGAAAAGGATGCGCAAGGGCCGAACAAAAAAGATAGGGAAACTCCTAATTGCCCTCTCGCCCTGTGTAGAGGCACGAGGGCTCTTCCTGCAACTAAGCCGAGACCCAGCGACCCAAACTCACACTCAAGGGCTCGGCAAACAAACCCTCCTTCCGAACGAAAAGAATGCGCGAGGGTCGCACAAAAAAGACAGGGAAACTACTGATCGCCCTCTCGCTCCGTGCAGAGGCTCGAGGGCTCTTCCTGCAACCAAGCCGAGACCCAGTGACCTGAACTCGCACTCAGGGGCTCAGCAAACATGATAAAACCCTTCGCTAACCTTGAGAAAAGCCCCTAGAGGAATAAAACCACTCCTCCAGGGCCTCAGGGGCTACACCTGGTGGGTGCGCTCGCGCGCACCCACCGAGACCTCGAGTATGAAATACCATCCCGCCAGGAGCTACCGTGAGCCAAGTCTTGACAAACCCTTAGGAAGAGCGCACACACTCTCCCCGAGGCTCGGGGGCTACTGTCGAGTACCATAAAAAGGGGTCCCCTAAGCAAGAGCCAAAAAAATCGCTTAGACCCTATAAAAATCAAAGCCAAGTGACAACCACCGATAAACCCCCCACCTTATCTGAGGCCCGGCTAGATCACTGCCTCGACTTAGACCCTATAAAAATCAAAGCCAAGTGCCATCCTTGGACAGTATCCCGTCTCGCCCGAGGCCCCGCGCGCAAGGCCTCGGATGAGGTATCGATTCTCCGCCTCGCTCAAGGCCCCGCGCAAGGCCTCGGATGAGGTACCAATTCTCCACGTCGCTCAAGGCCCCACGCAAGGCCTCAGACGAGGTACCGATTCTCTGATTCACCCGAGGCCCCGCCCTTAAGGCCTTGAACAAGGTGCCGATTCTCTGCCTCGCTTGAGGTCGGCTCGGCAGCTACCCCATCACCACCGCCTTGACTGGGATGTCATGTCCATCCAGCGTGGCCAACCACTCCCGCGATGTCAGCCGAACAATGGCTAGATATAGTGGAGTGGCTGACGAGATGGGAGTCACATTGATGCCATGCCGTCTGGGACGGGACGTGGCAGGGGTTACCGGCCGCTGTGCTCGGCACTGTGCCCACGACTGACACCCATGCAGCACTATGCTGGCTAACCCCACCCGCTCCAAGGATGGCACGGCGTGGAGAGTCAGGTCCGGGTCCCTATAGTCTTGAAATCAGTGTATAGGACCAGCTGCTCTCTTTGAGCCTTAGCTATCTGCTTCGGGGTCTCAGCAGCCTCAGGATTCACACCCACCGAGCCCCCTACAATAGTTCAGCCTCTGCACCGACTGGGCCTCGGCTCTCTATGTTGTCAATGTACAGTGACTGGCACGTTGAACATAGTATGCGCCATACCCTGCGCCAAGCCATCGTAGGAGCTCCCACGTCGCATAGGATCGGGCATGACTGGCGTGTCGCTCCAGTGCACCGAAGACAAGACCGCTCCATCGACCATGCCGCCACAGTGATGAGCTACAGGGCTCGGCATACCACCTCCGCTCACAAAATGCCATGTAGCGAACACATGTATCGCCCCTATCCCCCCTTCAACTATAAAAGGGGTGATCGGGGCTATTTCTAAAAGAGAGATAGATAGACAAGAAAAAAGGACACGAGCTCACAGACACACGCTCAGACAGACGAACACGCACACCCCCTCGCTGCCTGAGATCAACATCTCAAGCAACACACGCACTCCACGCAGAGACCTGGGACTAGCTCCCTCTCTCGCCCAGCTTGTAAACCCCTACTACAAGCACCTCGGTGCAAGGAATACAAGATCGATCTCTCAGACTAGACGTAGGGCACCTATTGCCTGAACCAGTATAAACCTTGTGTCTCTTTGCATCACCATTCGGGATTAGGGGCACTATTACATTTTCACTAGTTGGTTGAGGGCTCACCAGTCCAAAACACCAACACCATGCATCATCGCCAGGAGTTCTGTGTACCCGCTCGATGTGTGCCAATTCACACAGGAGCTATATCTAGATTAGCAATCATGACTTCGAGTAGTGGGTTGGCACTGATCTTATATGTTGAAGTCATGTAGAAGTAGGATATATGAAAATAACTTCGAGCAGTGGGATGGCACTAATCTTATAATGTAATAGTAGTCTTGTTATGTTAATGATATTATCTCTCCTAAAGTACTAGCTAGTACAATGTTTGAGTTGCTAGTTCCTACATTAGAATGCAAATTTTGGCAACAAACCAATTAGGTAGTCGCAAATTTTGGCCACAACCAATATATTTCATAATGGCAATTTTGGGTATCAAGTATCAACTAATCAGGTAGATTTGGCAACCAAAATTAGAGTTACTAAAGTGCGTTGAAAACATGGCAATTGGGTATTAGTGTTTGATACGAACGTTCCCCTCCCTAATCTAGCTGAGTGGAAAATATCACTGCTGGTTCTGGCTGAGTTTCCACTTCCATATCGGCGTTTGTTCTTTGAGCTTCCGATCCATTGCATCCGTTTGCATCTGCATTTTAGTATGTTCTATCTCTCACATTTGTGAACAATTTGGCATATATTTCTCAAAGATCTACAATCCATAGAAATAATTTGTAATTTTTTTTGAACAATTTGGCATATATTTCTCTGAGATCTGCAATCCATAGAAATAGAAGTTGTGTTATCCCCAAATTACATCACTGTGTCCAATAATATCTATGAAGAATTCATTGTAAATGTAGTAATAAGTCATTATGAATATGTAAAAAGACATTGTAAATGCAACCAAGGCATGGCCGGAACACTCAGTTTGCTCATATTTTATTGAGTTCACAGCATTAATATGTACTCATCTAGAGCTTGGGCATGCATCTGGTGTTGAACATGGCTTGCTTTATTTGTGCAGGTCCAAAACAACTTGTACAACACCTTCATCGCAAGGTTTGTCATCACCTATGAAGTTCTTAGTTTGGTTATGTGTACACATATTTGAATGTTCTCGGTGGGAGCTTGCTAGTTAGCATCAAGTCATTTTTTGCTATGTTTTAATTTTTGAATTGAGTGGCTTGACAATATTGTGTTCTATAAGGACTTGTACATACAAGGATGGTGGGAGTATATGCATAGCTCATTTTAAAAAATCCCATTAAGGGGGAACCCCTACTATTTTATGCAGAAAAAAGCAAGGCTCATTGCTCATGAAGTACCAGCGCTTGAGGGTATCTGCCCATCATCCCCTTCCTCATTCTTTGACCTTGGGGGAATCAGCGAGTAATCCATCTGCGCATTTCTGTAGCTAAAACAATTACTCTGTTATATATATAGTACAATCTTATAGCCTAAGTATTTGATCTGTATGTGCAGGAGCAAGCTCCCACCGAGAGTAACACAACCACATCAGATAGGCCTCCTAGGCGCTAGGCTAGGCGAGGGCGGAGCAAGTTGCGCACTATAAATAGTTTATTACTGAGTTGGATCCGGTCGGAGAACCCATGGTGCCATTTGGTGTCATGGGGCCTTAAAAGATGGCCATCAGGGTGTTAGTGAAGGACAACATACCCATCAAGTATAGGTACTAGAAACAACCGAGCAGCGAATGAGTGGTTCCATCTAGTCTGAAGAATCTTTGCTGTGAGAAGCTGTAGGACCTGTTTGTTTTCCTAATGGGTATGATGAAGAGGTGGTAAAGGATTGGGCATTCTTTATCATAGGCAACTCATTCAAGTATTTTAGGTACTCCCAATATGTAAGGAAGGACAACAACCAGAATGGAGTGAATACCCACAGCCAGAATGGAGTTTGTTTTCCTCATCTATGATCTCTCCTCTGGCTTAGAGGTTGGCCCCTAAAGCCCATCAGTCAATTAACAACCTAGCGACCTACTTAGACTGTGCAACAAAGCTTGTCTTAACTGTATTTCACCTTTTTTCTTGTGTTGCAGACAGTAGTGTCATCTTTAGTGGAGCTGACCAATTTGGAGATATCTAGGCTGCAAGAAGATCTTGGCGGTTTCATTATGGAGACCATCACCTTATCTAATCAAGATGCTACAGTTCCTGACCTTGGAATGCCGGTTTCATTTTGGACATCTATTTGTGTTCTAAAAACTATATATTCGCTGTGGTTGGATTTGGACATTATGTCGCTGTGGTTCAAAACTATGTATGTTGCTATTGTTTTGTATGGATATTTGTGTCAGTGGTATTCTAAAAAATATATATGTTGCTTGTGTTGCGTAAGCCATGAAATTTCTAAATTGTTGGTGCTATAATGTGTAAGGGACCATGATGCCGAAGAGGGAGGGGGTGAATTAGGCAACATAAAAATTTACTCTAAACTATGGCCTTTAATTCCACCTAGTCAAAACCTATGCTAGAAAGTAATCTATCTAGATATGCAACTATGGTTTTGCTAGGTGTGTTGACTCCGATATTTTTACTGAGGTATCGAGAAGCGCTCAAGCTTCCCCCTAGTCCTTGTTGGAGCCCCTCACAAGGAATCCCTCGCAAGGGCCAAGCTCCAGGTCAGGTAACTCCATGGATAGCCCTGGTTGTTCCCCACGCTCAAGTGAGTCTCCGGTGTGCCTTCCGGCAAGCCTCTCCCAGAACGCTCTATGCCATCTTCACTATCAAGCTTCGAGCCGAACCGCCATGGGTCTTGTTCCCTTCAGTACATGATGGCGGCCACACCACAAACGAAGTTGGTGTGATCTCGCAAGACTACAAGCCCCTCCGATGTACAACAATGGTGCATGCAAGCGCCGAGTAATAAGAGGTGTGTAAACCTCACTAAACACTAGGCCTAAACCTAGAGCAAGCGCATAAGCAGTGGTGTAATCAACCTAAGCATTTCGCAAAGCTCCTACACTAATCACCTAATGAATCACTAAGCACTATGCAAGTGGAGATCACTAAAATGGTTATCAACACCCTTGGTATGTTTACTCAGCTCTCCACAATTCAAATGGCCGGTTGGGGGGTTTATTTATAGCCCCACAAGTGAGAACTAGCCATTGGACCTAAGACCCAACTTTTTGCTAGTGACCGAACGCTAATCACATCATGATCGGACGCATTCGGAACTGTCGACCATTGGAGCGCGCATTGATCGAACTCTAGGCTGAGTCTGGTCTCACTCGATCAGACGCGTCCGATCGCGCTGGCGTCGCTCTGGAACCTTTCTAGACATGATTGGATGCCACTGCCTAGCGCATTCGGTCATCCACAGCTACTGCTTCTGGTCTTCACTGAGTTGTTGCCGCAGTGATGAACAGTGAAGTCCGTGCATCCGATCACTATCTCACTCAGTGTTCGATCGCTACTGCTGACGCCTGCTATTGTCAAGCAACTGATTGGATGCATTTGGTCCTCATAGGGCCGCGTCTGGTCACCCCTTCATGATCTTGTGTCTGGCTTGGTTCCCATCATCGTGCTTGGACTTTGCTTAATATCTTGGGTCTTCTCTTGTGCTTCTAGGGTCTTGCTTATGGTGTTGATCATCGGATCATCATGTTGCCTTCGTCCAAATCACGTCTTGCACCCTATTGAACTACAAAACAATTACATGCAAATTCAGTAGTCAAATTTGCTTGTGTTGGTCATCAAACACCAAAATCCAAAGTAAATGGGCCGCATCCATAGCATCCTTTCTTCCTTTGCTCATTTCTTTAATTGGTGAAAATGAAATCTTGAATTTGGATGGGCACACCCTTGACATTGAGCCTTTGAATCATCTTCTCCACCTTGTTGATAAGTTTGATTGATTCTTCATCAAGGTCAGAGGTGGAGGAGAAAGATTGATCATCATCACTTGATACTTCATCACCATCATCCTCATCTTCTTCTTCTTTTTCACTTGAGGAGCTTGAGCTTGAGCTTGTCTCAACTTGCTTGCCCTTCATCTTCTTGTGCTCACTACAAGCGAGAGCTTTTCCTTTACTTGATGAAGAGGCTTCTTCATGACCCATCTTACATGACATCTCAAATGCCACTATCTTACAAATGACTATGGCCGGGGTCATGGTGCTCAAGTCCTCCATGTTGTGAAGGATGGGATGATGCTTGCATATTTCTTTTGTGGTAGCACGGAGATGATCTTCCTCGCGATGTCCGCATCACCAAGCTTTGTTAATCCTATAGAATTGAACTCATTGATAATTAGATTCAAATGTGAATACATATCACGAACAAGATCATCATCATTCATTTCAAAAGAATCATAACTTTGTTGATCTAGGCAATGTTTTTGCTCACGGACATTACTTGTGCCATCATGGAGCTCTTGTAATTTCAACCAAATTTCATGTGCCATATTTAAAGTGAACACTTGGTTAAACACATCCATGCTAAAAGATTCAAACAAGCAATTTTTAGCTCTAGCATTAAAATGAATTTCTTTTTCTTCACTCTTTGTGGGTTTATCAGGATTCTTAATGGGTTTAATCCCATCACGAGTGATTCTTCAAACACCCAAATCTACCATCTCAAGGTGACAAGCCATTCTAGCTTTATAGTAGAGGAAGTTAGTGCCATCAAAATGCGGAGGCCTAGAGGTATCCATCTCAACCACTCTAAATAGCATCGGCTCAACGGCGGTGAAGCCAAAGGTCCAAATTAAGCCAACCTGTTCTGATACCACTTGTAAGGGACCATGACGCCTAAGAGGGGGGTGAATTAGGCAACTTAAAAATCTACTCTAAACTATGGCCTCTAATTCCACCTAGAAAAAACCTATGTAAGAAAGTAATCTATGTAGATGTGCAACTACGGTTTTGTTTGGTGTGTTGCTATCTCTATGGCAAAAGAGTTATGCAACCTAGGTTCCAATCCTATCTACTAGCCTATCAACTAAGCTAGGAAAGTAAAGCAATCAACCAAGGTAGCAATGTGAATGCGGAAGGTAAAGATGAGGTGGAGATGCAAACCTCACTAAATACTAGGCCTAAACCTAGACCAAGCGCATAAGCGGTGGTCTAATCAACCTAAGCACTTCGCAAAGCACCTATGCTAATCACCTAATGAATCACTAAGAACTGCAAGTGGAGATCACTAAAATGGTGTATCAACACCCTTGGTATGTTTCCTCAGCTCTCCACAGCTCAAATGGCCGGTTGGGGGGTCTATTTATAGCCCCACAAGTGAGAACTAGCTGTTGGACCTGAGACAAAACTTTCTGCTAGTGACCAGACACAGATCACATCCTGATCGGACGCGTCCGGTCCTACTGACCGTTGGAGCGTGCACGTTGATCGGACTCTGGGCCGAGTCCAGTCTCACTCGATCGGATGCGTCCGGTCATGCTGGCGCCGCTCTAGAACCTTTCTGGACATGATCGGACGCCACCGCCTGGCGTGTCTGGTTGTCCATAGCTGCTGCGTTTGGTCCTCACTGAGTTGTTGCCATGGTGATGAACAGTGAAGTTTGTGCATCTAGTCATTGCCTCGCTCAGCGTCCGGTTGCTGCTGCTGATGCCTACTGTTGCCGAGCAACTGATCGGACACGTCCTGTCCTCATAGGCCACGTCCGGTCACCTCTGCTGAGCTAGTTTCTTTCCAATCTTGTGTCCGGCATGGTTCCCATCCTCATGCTTGGACTGTACTTGATATCTTGGGTCTTCTCTTGTGCTTCTAGGGTCTTGCTTATGGTGTTGATCGTCGGATCATCATGTCGCCTTCGTCCAAGTCACGTCTTGCACCCTATTGAACTACAAAAACAATTACTTGCAAATTCATTAGTCAAATTTGGTTGTGTTGGTCATCAAACACCAAAATCCAAAGTAAATGGGCCTAGGGTTCATTTTCCTTACATAATGTATTGTGAACAATAATGATGCACAGTGGTAACGCCGACGGTAATGGACAAAACATTACTGCCAGACCAAACACAATGGCGGCGGTGACGCTGCCCCTCATTACCGCCAGAGGGGACACCAGCCGCATGCCATGACATTTACATCACCGCCGGATGGTACACCAGCCCGACGTCGATAGGTCCATCGTCATCGCCGGTTGGTACGCTGGCCCGACGATGATAGATACACCATCACCGCCGAATGGCATGCTGGGCCAGCGTCGATGGTTGCATCATCACCACCGGATGCTACGTCGGGCCGGCGTTGTTGGTTACATCATCACCATCGGTTCGTATGCCGAGCCAGCGTCAATGGTTACATCATCACCGCCAGACGTCATTGGAAGCATCACCACTGTCGGATGGTACGCCAGGCCAGTGTCAATGGACGCATCATCACAGCCGGATGGTACTCCAAAACAGTGTCGAAGGACACATTATCACTGCCGGATTGTACTCCAGGGCGGCGGTGGTAATATACCGTCACCGCGGTATGGTATGCCAGACCGACGGTGGTAAAATACCATCACCGCCGGCGCACAACCGGCGAAGATAAAGGTCGTTGATCACCGCCGACATACACCAACGGGGCCCAAAACAGTCGGTGTTTAGCTTTCTGTAGTAGTGGATGTACACATGGAACCATGTTATTTGTACAAAATTCATTACTACTTTGCTTATTTCCTTCCAAAAGAGGTGTTTCATTGATGTTTGGATTATGTAAAACCATGACAAAATTACCGTCAACATACTCCCTTCCGATTTAGGAATATCTAGGTCAAATCCTTGATAAGATCATGTGGATTGGCATTAGTTTCTTTGCATGTATTTTGATTTTCTATGATAGGGTCCAAGAAAGCCACATTATCGATCCCTCTCGCCCTGCATGTTTGTGCCTCCATACTGCATATAAGCAAGAAATGATCAATTGTTATATTTATACAGTGTAACATATCGTGTGGTGAGGGTACTTACATAGTCCACAAGAAAAGTATTTGAAGGTTGAGTTGGCGCCTCTGCTAAAAACTAAACAAGTAGTCCCAGGAGACCCACATTGTTTCTTCTCTATGGCAAAATATCGCTATTGGGATTCTAACTCCGAACTTTGTTTGCTCCTTCTTACTTGTGTTTTTTTGTAATATTAATTCATGCAGTCAATACAAACTTGTTGGCAATTGTGCGATCTCTTCCACATGCTCCAATGCCTCATACTGGTATGCAAGAGGTGTCTATCAAATTCTAGTCTTCCTGTATTTGCTGCAATTCTTTCTCCGTCACACTCATGGCTTCGACTTGTTTTTGGAATTTTTTTTCTAGATATGTCTTTGTCGGCTTATCTGTTTGTTGGATTTTTTGTTGCTTTGTCGCCCAAAGACCGATGGATTTTTTGTTGGATAATTTGTTGTTATATCAATTAATCATCAAACTAAGGAAGTTCTTAAAATCTCTAAATATTTTAATGTAGTCCATGACCAAATCGTCACGACTGTGCTTAACCAGAGTCAGGTAAGACAATTTAGTTCATTAGACCCATTACAAAAGCGCTCATGAAATTTCTCCTCTAATGGGCTTTGTTTACTGATAATATTAGTAGGCAAAGATGTAAACCATGCAAAGGCAATACCGGTAAGGGATAAAGGAAATGGACATATTTCATATACTAAGGCACTCGCTTTACCCAGTTGTTTAAGATTATAGACTAATATGTTCCATTGTGGTTTTACCATCCTACTAAATTTGTAAAAATCAGGGGCAGTTCAACTGTTGGTAGCATTAAAATAACCCATGTCGGATGGGTGTAGCTTATGATAAGTATGTCTCCCAGCCTAATCTTCACACCTAAGCTATCTTATAAAGACTTGGTCATCTCATCCCTAAACCTGGTAACACATTGGCTTCGGTTTTGGGCTCCGTTGTAGCGCACTAAGGACTAAACGATGGAGGCTATGATTTAGGCAGGTCGTCGACTAGAGAGGAGGCCATTGCTTTGCTTCACCTCAAATCGATGGATTTTTATTTTTAGATTGATTCTTAAGTTGAAGCTTCAGGGTGTGCAAGGCATGTTTTTTATTGTAATAAGTGTGGAATGATGCCTCTTGTACGAAGAGGGCCGAAGCTGGAACCTTCATTCCATTGTCTAAGAAAATCTCATCTCTAAACTTGGCAAAGATTTACCCATTGGGCCGTGAATTTCTGGTTTATGAAGTGCTAGGGTACATGTTTAGTAGGACTCTAGGAGGTATGCTTTGTGGAGGTTTAGAGGGATAGACAACATGGTAGTGTGGGATGTATGCGTTGCTGCTGGACTTCCATTAATTTAGCTAATAGAAACCGAATTTAGTGTGAATGTGACAATAGGGAGGGTAGTAGTGGCTGACCCTAAATTGGATGTTTCAGCCATGGCAGCCAAATTGGCCAATTTTAACTAGCTCATTGATGCATGCATTGCTCAGTGAATGTGAAGAAGTAGGCCATTGTCCCAGCAATAATGAGCCAAAGTAGTATTTGCGGTGAATTCTCATGTTAAGTACTCATGCATTACAATAGTGTCAGTGTTTTGTCGACCGACTAGTGAATTTGTATGAATGTTGTGCTGCTCCAAAAAGACGATGGTAGCATCTAAAAGACACAAGAAATTATACTGGTTCAGGCCAGAGCCCAACGTCCAGTCTCAGAGAAGATCAAGTGCATGTTCCTCGATTGAATGCTCTGAAGTTCTTACAATGGGGGTTGCAATAAGAGTGAAAGAGGTAGGAGAGTGGAGAGGGATTGCCCGAATAAACTCTTGAGAGCCCGTCCCCTTGGATGGCTGCCCTGGCTGCCCTGATATAGAGTCTAGGGCCTAACCACATACAAAGAAGGAGATTCTCCCGACCATGTGGTCGTGAGCCCGAGGAAGGGAAACTAGCTAACTTGGCTGGCAAGGAAGGCCATCTTGTCTTGGTGTAGCATACGTCCGGATGTGGTTGTCGTCATGGTCTTGTGCTCACGTCGCGGTATGGGGTGGCATAGTGCTACTGTGCCAGCCGTGGCAGCACTATTGGCACGATAGTGGTTCGCCAGCCATCCTGTGTGACATGGTCTTTGTCGTGGCCTTCGTCACCACCTCCTGATCTCCTTTGGGCATCATACAAGAGTTGGTAGCCGTCCAGAGGTCGTTAGTTGTCTTGCTGCTCATGGAGCTAATGGCCATGATCCTAGGCTCCAGGGTCATGACCTATGTGGGCCTTAGTGGCCTTGAAAGTCAAGGCCACAGCTGCGAGCCCCATCCCATAGTGGGTGGCCCTGTACGCCCGTCATATCGGGCCATATCTGGACGGTGGTCACCATATTTGTTGTCACCGCTTGGCGATCTAGTCTTATGTGCGGCGTGGCATAGGGATGATGTTTGCTCCGAGAGGGCTGTCCCTTTGGTCCTGGCAAACTGAGCAGGGGTGGTTATCCTTGTCTGGATAGTTGTACCTGGTGAGCCTTGACCCCTCCTCGCCCCTTCTAGGGGTTAGGACGAGAGAGGGAGGTCGTGCAGCGCCGTGCGGTGTGCGGTGAAGGGAGGAGGGAGAGGTCGTAGCCAACTCCCCGTCATAGCATTTGGCCCATGTCCACATAGCTTAGTTGGGCTGCGGTCGTTTAGGCTTATATTAGCTTGTGCATCGTGGGCTGCCTGGGTGGCTAACTAATCAGTGTCTTGAGATACCTAGGGTATCATAACCCCGATAGTAGCCCCCGAGTGTCTTTGTGATCACGAAGTGATCATGAAGGCACTGATATTTGCATGTATCGGGTGTGGGTTTGAGGTCGTGGCTGGTCTGAGCTTGGGGCTTGACCCCATATGGGCTGGTGCGTTCAATGAGGTAGATAGCTATTGCGTCCCATCCCGCCAGGACATCCTAATGGTATGGTATGTGGCTGTTCTACTAGGCCTGGCCTTGTTAGTGTGTTGCGTGCTGGGGCGCGTGATTTAGGTAGGGCCGAGTGGTCTTGTTAACGTTGTACCGGCTCTACCTTTAGGAGGACCTCGATTTCCCTAGCCTTACGCGGGCATCTAACAATGGTTGTAACCTCCTGTAGTTTGCCATGCGACGTGGGCTCTCAGGCCACACAGTCCTCCCTTAGGCCTTTAAATAGAGGCCTTTCTACCATTTGATCTACTTGCAGCCACTCTTTCGAACTTTACTCAGTCTCCATGGAGGGCCTAGTTTGAGAGAGAGTTTCTAGGGAGATAGTGAGATTTTAGGCATGCAACCCGCTAGGGGTCATTTGCGTAGCTCGGAGGCCGATGTTGCTCCTTCCAACAACTAGTGCTAGAAGGAGATTTGCGAGCAGGGGAGGACAGGGTGGTCTGGCTGCTCTATAGGGGGCGTGCAGACATGGCTGCCCTTTTGCTCCTTCTTGATGCTAGGGTGGTCGCCAAGGTGCTTGTCGGAGCTAGGCAATTCTGCCGCTTTCTTCCTCCCCGCGCTCTGTGCCTTGGGGGTAGCGACGCTGTAGGAAGTCTTGCAAATCATTTTTTGCTTCGTCTCACTTGTTCCTGAAGCATGCTCCCCGGAGGCTTTTCAGTGATACCACCACTAGGGTGGTATCGAGTTTTTTATTCCTTGCGTGCGGATCGACTGCACTTTCTTTGTAATCATGAAGCATGAATAAAAGCTCAAGGAATCCTCCTTTCGGAGTTTTGTGGCCTCTCATGAGGTCATGGCGAGCCCCCAGGCCGTTTGGCCGGGTTCGGGTTCGTTAGTCCAAAGTCAAGGCCTCTTGAGTGGGTCATTAGCCTCTCGTTATGTGGGGTGACAAGGTCATCTGGAGACCTTGGGCCTTTCTACTAGAGTGCCTTCGCTGTGGTTGGTCAGGTACTCAACTTTTTGTTCCTTCTATGTGGATTGATCGTCCGTAGTCGCTTTGTCATCATGACATATGAATAGAACCTTAAGTAAATCTCTTTTCGGAGTTTCGCGACCTCTCACGAGGTTTCATCAAGTCCTCAAACCGCTTGGTCACGATTGGGCTCATTGGCTCAAGGTCGTTGGTTTCAAGTAGGTCATCGACCTCTCACTGTGCAGGGCAGCGAGGCCGTCTTGCAACCTTGGGCCTTTTCACTTGAGCGCTTCCAACTTGGCTCATGACTAGCTCACATGGCCGTGGTTTGCCAACCTTTGGTGGATCATGATAGTGTTTTCAGGTTTGTCGGAGAAGACCTCTCTTAGCCAAGGATTAACATTTTTGGGCCTAAGCAGCCTTGACTGCGTGTGGTCAGGTTGCTATCATGTTTCACTAGATCTAGCATTGCTTCATGAGGAAGATGTTGTTGTGTGACCTTAGTCATCTATGCCATTGATCTCTCCTAGAGGGGTCGATGACCTTTGACGGTCTATGTCATCTGGGAGCTAGCCTTAGGTCGTGGACTATGGACATAGGGAGGAGCTGGTCACGGCTTGGCCCCGGCCATTAGCGGGATTGCAGAGATCCAGGTCCACTTTTCCCTAGCATCCTTGTTGACCTTGAGAGGTCGTGCTGCCTTGTTATAGGAAAATTTGGTTTCGCCCCACGCGGGGAGAGGCTTGTCCACCGTAACCACATGGTCAGAGCGGTGCACCATGTCGGGATCGATGGGTAATTCGAGTAGGACTCAATATCCTCCACATTCGATGTGAAGTTCGTCTATGCCTCATTGCGAGATGTCCCATATATCATTGGTCATCATGCCCTTTGTTGGTATTTATAAGTGCAAAAAGAATATGAAGGATTCCGCAAGCGCACATAATACCATTGTAGCAGTTTACCGGGAGTATTCCAGGTATCATTATTTATATTTTACCACAGGGAAACAATGGAGTAAAGACTTATTGAGTGATAAAGGAATATCTATCAGTCAACATACTAGCATAGCTAGAGCAAGGGGTAAATGTAACGATAGGAATCATGTATAATGAAACTCAGGGGATAAATCAATGAAGATAAATAACTAGTCAACTCAGGAGAACAACGGGTAAGGTAGATTCCTATGACATTCTTATTACATGGTCAAAGTGCAACCAACTATAGCTAAGACTAACTCTACTCTTGTACACTTCGGGACACTGATAGACGGTAGAGTTCTGCAAAAGATAACTCTACTAATGCGACTACGGTCCTACAATTTAAGAACCTGCTCACATGGGGTGGACTATAGAGGATAGATGGGGCAATCACCTCCCGCTGCTACCACACGGCTAGGGAACATCGTGCACTCACAAGCAGAGCATCGTATAAGCACCATGCTTACATGAGGCTCGGCTACTTAGCCCAACTAGTAAACTAGCAGGCTAAGCGCTCTATGAACCCATACACAAGAGTAATGACAACCTTAACTAAGCGAGATATATATTCAAAGTAGGTGTCGACAGAATATGCTCGACAGTACACCGAGGGGTATCCCACGATGGTAGATTTGTTGGTGGGGGTGCGCATCATCAGGAACTGGATGGTGACACAAGGCGTAGAGACAGTAATTTAGACAGGTTTAGGCCGTCTGATCGACGTAATACCCTACGTCCTGTGTCTTTGGTGTATTGTATTGATCTATATGTAGATCCGATCTGATAGATTGTTGTGGATCCTATCCTCTAGGGGACCCCTACCTCTCCTTATATACTCTGGAGGAGGTAGGGTTACAAGGTAAGTATCCTATTTGGTACTATACAATGTCTTGCGGTGCACGCCGAGCAGCGTCGTGCACACCTTGATCTTGTGGGCCAGGCCACCTCCGATGGTGCGGCCCATGTCTTGGGGGCCATACCCCCACAGCTAGTCCCTGATCCTGACAGTAGGTGACGCAGTCACATGGTGCTAGGGTCATAAAGTAGAAGACCAGCCGAGTAGGTAGCCAGTCCCTAGGTGTAGCCTTGAGATGAGAACAAGCACATTCACTGCAAGGTGAAGTGTGCCCACTTAGTCCCTGAGCCTGCTGGAAGATGAAGAATGAATCTTGTCGTAGGGTCAAAGAAGTCTGAAAGCTTGCCGATGTCGTCTAACATGCGCGTATCAAGACCCCAGACGTGCTGCCCAAGATTAGCACCTTGATCCGAATAGCATGGAACAGCTTGATAGCACACCGATGAGATGTAGCAAGATTCGAGCAGCAAGGGAGTCCCCGGCGTCGCCAGTGATGTTCGAGCACTAAGGAGCGAGGAGTCCCCGACGTCGCTAGCGATGTTTGACCACCGAGGAGCGAGGAGTCTCCAGCATCGCTAGCGATGATCGAGCACCGAGGAGCGAGGGGTCTCCGGCGTCGCTGGCGATGACCGAGCACCGAGGAGCGACGAGTCCCCGGCGTCGCTGGTGATGTTCGAGCACCGAGGAGCATGGAGTCCCCGACATTGCTGGCGATGACCGAGCACTGAGGAGCGAGGAGTCCTCGGTGTTGCTGGCGATGACCGAGCACCAAGGAGCGAGGAGTCCTTGGCGTCGCTGGCAATGTCCGAGCACCAAGGAGCATGGAGTCCTCGGCGTCGCTGGCGATGACCGAGCACCAAGGAGCGAGGAGTCCCCGGCGTCGCTGGTGATCTCCGAGCACTGAGGAGTGTAGAGTCCCCAGCGTCACTGGCAATGTCCGAGCATCGAGGAATGAGGAGCCCCCGGTGTCGCTGGTGATGTCTGAGCACCGAGGAGCGAGGAGTCCCCGGCATCACTGGCGATGACCAAGCACCGAGGAGTCCCTGGCATCGCTGGCGATGACCGAGCACCGAGGAGCAAGGAGTCCTCGGCATCGCTGGCGATGTCCGAGCATCGAGGAGCATGGAGTCCCCGACGTCATTGGCGATGACCAAGCACCGAGGAGCGAGGAGTTCCCGGCGTTGCTGGCGTTGACCAAGCACCGAGGAGTCCCCGATGTCGCTGGCGATGTCCAAGCACCGAGGAGCGAGGAGTCCCTAGTGTCGTAGGCGATGACCGAGCACTGAGGAGCGAGGAGTCCCTGGCGTCGCTGGCGATGTCCGAGCACCGAGGAGCATGGAGTCCCCGGCGTCGCTGGCGATGACCGAGCACCGAGGAACGAGGAGTCCCCGATGTCACTGGCGATGTCTAAGCACCGAGGAGCGTGGAGTCCCTGGCATCACTAGCGATGTCTGAGCATCAAGGAACGAGGAGTCCTCGGCGTTGCTGGCGATGTCGGAGCACCGAGGAGCGAGGAGTCCCCGGCGTCGCTAGCGATGTCTGAGCACCGAGGAGCGAGGAGTCCCCAGTGTTGCTGGCGATGACCGAGCACCTAGGAGCGAGGAGTCCTTGGCGTCGCTGGCGATGACCGAGCATCGAGGAGCGAGGAGTTCCCAGTGTCACTGGTGATGTCCGAGCACTGAGGAGCGAGGTGTCCTCGGATTAGGCGGCGAGGTCCGAGCACCGAGGAGTCCTCGGTGTAGGCGGCGATGTCCGAGCACCGAGGAGTCCTTGGCATAGGCGGCAAGGTCCGAGCACCGAGGAGTGCCCCACGTAGGCGGCGAGGTCCGAGCAACGACGTAGCTGACGACGTCCGTGCGGTGAAGTGTGCCCACTTGGTCCTCGAGCACGAAGAATCTAAGGGCCGAGGAGTAACTGGCGTCGCTGGCGATGAAGCACGAGCGATGAACAGTCTGGTCGACTAGTCAGCGGCGAAGTGAACATTGAGTAGAAACGACCGGCGAATAGTCCGATCAACTGGTCAGCGATGGAGTCCATGAACCAAGCGGTCCAACTAGTTGACCGGTGGAGAAGTCCGAGCACCAGGTGGTCCGATCACCTAGATGATGATCCTACAATACAAACATGTAGAACGGGTAGTACATGATGTACAAATAAATAAACTCTGGAGAAAATCAGCAATGGTGATGAAACGGCGTATGCAGTTCGGTGATCAGTTGGCATGAAAATATATTTATGTTTAATATAAACCGCCCAAATAGTTAGTGTGTAGCTGAGTCTCTAGCCCCAGCTAGCCCATAGTCCATAACGTCGAGCGTGGAGCCCGTGCACGTGTAGGAGGAACAAGAGTGACCAAGAAACCGCTATTGACCACCCATAACGCAGAGCGTGGAGCCCGTAGCATGTGTAGGGAAGAGCCAGAGATAGGGCCATCTCTGGAGGCATCCGAGCATCAATGTGACTGGTCGAGGGTTCGGAAAATCGTTTGGAGAGCAAATATGGAGAAAATAGCTCGGAGAAACATTATGGCGATATATGGAGATTGGAGAATATTTAGAAGAATATTAAAGCGTGACTTAGCTTTGGACGGAGAGTCTGGTCAGCGACATATGGCATTATCTAGTTGGCGTTGACGGCGAGCACCTACTGGGCGGTGAGTTGTTGGTGAAGGCAACCTCGGAGGTGGTTTTGAGATCAGATCTGCTGTCGCAGGGGCTAGTGTAGCAGCGATGAATCGTCATCGTGGACCGGCATGGATCTTCACGAGATTGATGATGAGAATGCGTTGTTGATTTGAGGTCCATCTGGCTCGCCATGGATCAAGCGCACACCCCTACCTGGCACGCCAACTATCGACATAATATGCTCGGCAATCCACCGAGGGGTATCCCGCGATGGCAGATTTGTCGGTGGGGGTGCGCGTCATCAGGAACCGAATGGTGACACAAGGCGCAGAGACAGTAATTTAGACAGGTTCGGGCCATCTGATCGATGTAATACCCTACGTCCTTTGTCTTTGGTGTATTGTATTGATCTATATGTAGATCCGATCTGATAGATCATTGTGGATCCTATCCACTAGGGGACCCCTACCTCTCCTTATATACTCTGGAGGAGGTAGGGTTACAAGGTAAGTATCCTATTTGGTACTATACAATGTCTTGCGGTGCACGCCGAGCAGCGCCATGCATGCCTTGATCTTGTGGGCCGGGCCACCTCCGATGGTGCAGCCCATGTCTTAGGGGCCATACCCCCACAGTAAGCATAGCCATGTAGATAGGAATATGATAAATTGATAATAAATCTTAAAAGATGTAGAAGTGAAGATACAAGGCTTTGTCGAGCCTCCAAGACTAGATGCGGAACCTGAGCATGAGCCCAACTTGACCCTCACTCTCGAGCTACTAATCTACTAAATTGAAGAGTTCTAGACCTAATCCTCCTGGTGTGTGTTGATTTGAATGAGAGATCCCTCAGGAAGGGGGTAGGGCCAGTATATATAGGGGGCAGTGTCAATCTTGGACCCTCGGATCAAACCAACTTAAAACAACAGCGTAGATGTGATCTTTAAGGTGGTGGAGAATGGATGTAATGAAGAGAGGCTGATAGGTGGGGCCACAAGGCCGGCTGGCCCCACATGTCATGCTCTCGGGGTCTTCTTCCATGGTTTGCCTTCTAGAGTATTCCTGAGTTGGTTTTGTCACGAATAAGTGTGATTAATTCTAACAATTAGGTCCACCTTAACGGGTTTCTAGATAAATCCTCCTACAAACATAGATTCATCAGAACTTGTGGAATTTATTAGTTTAAACCCCTAAACCTATGTTTGGTGATGGAATTAAGTACATATGCAGGATATGTTGATGGTTTAACGACCGTCAACAAGCTCCCTCACACTTAACCTTTGCTAGTCCCTGAGCAAAATTAAACTTGAACAATGGATTAGGAGTTTCTATAGTGCTTTCATGCCTCAAAAGTACATAGGTGTTTAATAAAAAATTCTCCTCTGGAATAAAATAAATTGACTCAACTTTCAAACTTACCCATATTACCTTCAACCATGGGGCTTCTTAGCCTTCACTTGGGTCTTGAGTAGTTGAAAGATAGAATGGTCAAATCAAGCGCTATGTCTCATGTTCTTTTGCTCAACCTTATTCCGGAGGTTTTATAAGTTTTTCAAATAAAACTCAGAGATTCCTTTGTATAACACTCTCAGATCCCTCTATATGTGGTATTTTTTATCCTCACTCTCTAAACTCTCTTTATATGTGGTATTTGTGGATCCTCTCCAAGGCATATCTTATTGTTGCCTTTTCTTCCTAGAGCCTTTGTGGAGTTGATAGGTAGGGATAAAACTAGAGAGAATACTTGCAATGCATATATTGTAAAGTCAAGCAACGGATCCAAAGAGAGATGAGTCATACAATCAAATCAAGATATGCATGTGTGTGGATATATGTATGGTGGCTAACTTAATTCTACTGTGCTCCTTGAAAACATATCTCTCTCTTGAAACTTAGAAATATTTTTTCAAGAAAACATGGGCTATCTTATTCATCTCTTTTTTCTGGCGGGCATATGAGTACCCATTGTTTTCAATATCTTGGACACTTATCCATTTTTTATCAACTCTCTTTTTTTAATTTTTTGTGAATAACTTTTGCATAGCCCATGCCTCTTTTCTGCAATAAAACTTTTGAGAGATAGCAACAAAAACTTTGGAGCATTTATTTGGTGGATGAAAAACCTAGCAAGCATGTTTTTGTGTTTACCCCTAGTGTAGGAGTAGAACATTTTTGATGGATCTAAATGGAAGGCATATTTTTCTCTTACCCCCAGTGTAGGAGTAGTGCATATTTCAGTGGAGTGTACATGATCTTGATTTTGAAAGCATGACAAATCTCTCATAAAGGTCAACAAAGCTTGACAAAACTCAATGCAAAACAGCAGCAGATAAGTGGAAGTTTTCCTAGGCTAAACAACATGTTTGCCTCTAGTATGAATTCAAGCTTTGTCTTATAGGAACTTATTATGATTATTTTTTTATTTTTCAAAAGAAAATACTCCAAAACTTAGTTTCACTTTGGAACTAGATAAATAGCAGCTCAGACCATCTCATATCAGACCTATCAACCACCTATATTTAGATCAAGCATATGCTACCCACGAATTTCAAGTTCAAAGTAAGTTCTTATATCAAATCTGGTCTATCCAATACTTGGGAGAATTTAGACTGAAAACTAAGCACTTGAAAGGAATTATAGCAGAGCAACTATTCATCATGTCCATCAAAAGTTTATTTGAAGAGAAAGTCTTAAACTCCCAACTATGTTTATTTTATTTTATTGGAACGAAAAACATTAAAGAAAAACTATCACACACACCTTTTGATTTATTTTATCTAATTGCCAAAAATGATTAAAAATAAAATGAAGCGAAAAGATACTTACCTGGATAATTGGAGATGCGTCTCCCATGCTAGCTTCTTCATGGGGATGTATCTCCCCCAAGATGGCTTTTGACTTATTTTATTTTATAAGTTTTATGATTTTTTTATTGCCACCACAATGAACATTCATATGGGTTGTTACACACCACAAGGTTGCTCATATGGGGCTTAAACATTTTCTTGATGCAAAACTTAGAATGAAACTAAACTAAGTCTATTATGCAGAGTTATAACTTTTTTATTTTCTTTTTATATTTGCCATGCATACATGTTTTCTAAATGCTATGCAGAATTAAACAAGCTAAAGTTTAAAAGTTATGTATCTAATTTATATGATTATGCAATTATTATTTTTATTTTTTAGATGCAAGACATGAAAGAAAATGCAAAATGCAATAAATAAACATGGATAACTACCGAGTTACCTTTCGACGAGGGTTCGGTGTTTTAAGTCCTTCGAATGGGACTCCTCCTTGCGAAGTTTCATTGATCGAGTACCTTGGTTCGCTCTTGAGGATGAGGATTCTTGTGGTGGTGCCTCTAGTACTGGCACTTCTAATGGTGGTGCCACCTTCTTCTGCCAAACCTATCTTGGTTTTGAATTTGATTTTGGTTTGACAGGTTCATCTTTCTTGACATGTTCTTCCTCCTTGTTCAACATTTTAGTAGTAGAAGATGGCGACATCTTGAGTGCTTCATTATTGTTGGTTCAGAACTTCCACTTGTAGAATTTGGAGGATCAATTCCCCCACACTTTGCTCAAAGTGTGTTCTGCTCTAGAAGACAAGGTAGAGATCAAGTGCATGGGCTTTGTTAGTAGAAAACACCAACAGAACCAAAACTTTATTTATTCTTCTCTAGCCTTAGGCATATTGGATCATGATAAGTGTTGATGTTATGTGCATTATTCATTCTTACAACATGGGTGATAAAATGAGGATGATTGTGACATTTGAATACATTTGTCAAAAAGAGTGGAGTTGCTTAACCTATGGAAGGACTGTCCATTTTTACACAATGTATCAAACTTTACATGATTATGATTATCATCTTTCAAAGATAAGATATGCAAAATTTTAGCTCATTTGGTTAAGACTATGAGATCAAGAAAGTGGTGCTATGAACAAGCTTAAGGAACAAGACATGTTGAGTTAATCAGGTTGAATTAAGCAAAATTGTAACCCAAACATGTTTTGTTTCTTCATTTATGTGAATAGCAGGATCAAGGGAAAGATTTTTAAATAATGACCACTTACCTTAAGATGTTACCTTCTTCATTGGAGTGTGATGACACCCTGTGATGAAGGGTAGATGACTTGTGTGGTGATCTTTTCTTCCTGCTTGAAGCTTTCCTTGCTTGAGCTGTTCATGAGCATCTTGTCTCCTATGTCGCACTCCTTTCTCATCCTTTTATCATGCCATCCTTTTGTCCTTTCTTTCGACACTTTGTTTGGACCTTCTACTCGTCTCATTCCTATCAGTGAGGGCTTCATGGCTTTGGGTCTATTGAGCATGACCTATTCTTGCATTTAGCTTTTCTTTGCACCATCCAATCCTAGAGATGAGGATGCAAAAAATTGCATGCTCTTCTTCCATCAACCTTTCTTAATTTCTGTTGATTCTTGGTTGACGAGTTGGGGTTCATTGGAGATGCAAACTCAAGTTCCTCCTTGATTGTCTAACAGCATGGCAGAAAGTTCTTCTTCTTTATTTATTAGCGATACGCCAACCGTCTTGATGGTCAAAGAAGGAACCTCATCGGTATTTGCATGAAAGCTTCATCGCCAATGGCTTAGGGATAACTTCTTGTGCCCATGATTTCAAGAGACACCGTCGGTAGACCACCATGGATTGATGACGTCTATTGATACGAGGATACATGCCATGATGTAGTGGCATTTGTCATCCTTGTCCTTGCTATCGACGTGCAAGATGGTCTTTTCAAAAATGATGAAAGTAGGCATATTCTGGCTAAAACAAGGTGGGTTGCATCCTTCTTCTCATTAGCATCCTAGCTTAATTCTTAGGAAGGCTCAAAGCTAGGTTGTCTTTGATGTTACTCATAGCCCATCGATTTGTTCATCCACTTCCTATGAGTGAGTGCTTTTATTATAGATCCGTTTGATGGCACTCACCTTCTTCCATAGTTGTAGTGATGGTTTGGATTGGGTTTGTAGGTTTATACCAAACCATAAACAAACATAGCTTATATTTATTCTTCCTATAAAATGTTATTCGACACATACCCAAGGGAATATAACAAATTTGAAGCACGGGTTGTTGTCCCTAATTTTTGTGATTTTTTTCCTCTATGCTAATGAAAGGATGGTTTTTAGAATTACCTTAGCATAGATTTTGTTTATCATGTCTTATAGCAATTTTTATGTGTTTGCTGCATTCTAGCACGGTTTAAGGTAAAGATAACTTTGCAACAAAAGATAAGTGAATAAACTTTGATACTCACAGTTCTTCCTTCCATGAAGAATGAGCTAGGTCTTCTTTTGTGCAGAGTTGTTGGAGTTCATCGCATGCCTTGATTCATCTCTGATGTAAATTCATCTCTTAACTTACCTAGATTGGATTTGAGAGTTTTCTGTAGGTGTTAGTCCAACAAAATATCCAGTGTCTACACAAGCAATTTTTAGTTCAATAACCAAACTAGACTCCATGTCTAATTTGATTAAGGAAGGCTATTTAACCTAAGCACCATGCTTAATTTAAACACCTATGGAAGTATGTGCAGTACTTCCAAACCAAAACTTACTATGGCAAGCAAAGGTAGCATGAAAGCACTTTAGAGATTTATTCAAATAGAGATGAAAGAGCATGATCATGGTGAGAATTTTTTTACTAAGCATGAGCCTTCATGTGCTCATTTTTTTTCTTTTTAAATGCTAATGATATGGATGTAGGTAACCAAATATGATGTGGATTTGAAATGAGAACACTTAAACTAAGTGGGAGCATATGCATGGATTATTCAAAGTAAATATGCAATGGAATACCAAAAATTAAAAGATAACTACTCATTAAGTTTAAAGTCCATGAGCAAGACTATCTCACTTTCTCGATCAAACTCACCATGACTCACAAGATGGAATTTGTGAGTAGTGCAACATTTGTTTCTGTCACTTGAGATGTGATTTGAATTCTTATGACGTTGACCTTTTTCTCCAATGTACACATGGTTAGAGAATATATATGTATGTCCATACAAACATGTGTGATGGTAGGGTTCTAGTGTTGATGGATCTTGATTGCTCAGGCACCCTAAGTTCTTCAATATTTCTTCTTTTCTTGTGGAAGCTTGCTGGAATGTCTAAATGGCATCTATTGTCCTGTCTATTCTACAATTCAATAGAACAGGGGTAATCCTACTAAAGCTAGCGGCATGTTTTTAATCCAAATCTTTACACCAATTGCTTTCCTGGCAACGACGCCAAAAATGTTTGTTGGTATTTATATGTGCAAATAGAATATAAAGGATTCCACAAGTGCACAGAATACCATTGTAGAATTTTACCGGGAGTATTCCAGGTATTGTTATTTATATTTTACCACAGGGAAATAATGGAGTAAAGACTTATTGAGTAATAAAGGAATATCTATTAGTCAACATACTAGCATAGCTAGAACAAGGGGTAAATGTAATGATAGGAATTACGTATAGTGACACTCAGGGGATAAATCAATGAAGATAAATAACTAGTCAACTCAGAAGAACCACGGGTGAGGTAGATTCCTATGACATTCTTATTACATGGTCAAAGTACAACCAACTATAGCTAAGACTAACTCTACTCTTGTACACTTCAGGACGCCGCTAGAGGTAGAGTTCCACAAAAGATAACTCTACTAACATGACTATAATCCTACAATTTAAGAACCTGCTCACATGGGGTGGACTACAGAGGATAGGTGGGGCTATCACCTCCCGCTGCTACCACACGACCAGGGAATAGGGTGCATCGTATAAGCACCATGCTTACATGAGGCTCGACTACTTAGCCCAACTAGTAAACTAGCAGGCTAAGGGCTCTATGAACCCATCACAAGAGTATTGATAACCTTAACTAAGTGAGATATATATTCAAAGTAAGCATAGCCATGTAGATAGGAATATGATAAATTGATAATAAGTCTTACAAGATGTAGAAGTGAAGATACAAGGCTTTGCCGAGCCTCCAAGACTAGATCCGGAACTTGAGCATGAGCCCAATTCGACCCTCACTCCCGAGCTACTAATCTACTACATTAGAGAGTTCTAGACCTAATCCTCTTGGTGTATGTTGATCTGAATGAGAGACCTCTCAGGAGGGGAGTGGGGCTGGTATATATAGGGGGCAGTGTCAATCATGGACCCTCGGATCAAACTGTCTTAAAACAATGGCGTAAATGTGAGCTTTAAGGTGGTGGAGAACCAATGTAACAAAGAGGGGCTGACAGGTGGGGCCACTGGGCTGGCTGGCCCCACATGTCATGCTCTTAGGGTTACTTCAGTGGTTTGCCTTCTGGAGTCTTCTAGAGTGATTCTAAGTCAGTTTGATCGCAAATAAGTGTGATTAATTATGACAATTATGTCCACCTTGATGGTTTTCTAGATAAATCATCCAGCAAACATAGATTCACCAAAACTTGTGGAATTTATTAGTTTAAACCCCTAGACCTATGTTTGGTGATGGAATTAAGTATATATGCAAGATATGTTGATGGTTTATGATTGATGTTAACGACCGTCAACACCCATCGGTCCCCAACCGCCTCTGTAGCAGCTAGAGGGCAAGATGCCTTGTGGCAGAACTGCCCAAGTTATATGGCCCACTTGTGCCCATTATTGTCTTCTAGACTTTTGATAGCCGCACATGGGAGCCAGACAACTCCAGTAGTCTGTCAGGTGTCCTTGGGGAACCCCGAATCATCCACGTTTCTCCTTCCGAGCAGAATACATTACAAGAAGCATCATAGTAATACAATAGTTGTACAAATATACAAATATATTACATCAGAGTAAATAGCAGAAGTCTTACATGCCACAAGGTTTACAAACCATTTGTTAAGTTATTACAAACCATAAGTTTTAGCCATCAAGGCAGTGGGGTAGCAAAACAGGTACTACTTCTAATACATCACTAAAAAGAGGGTCACCATGCCCAAGTGTGCACAACACCCTCTACTGTTGGAACTCCTCCTCCTGAACCATCATGTAGCAGGGGCAAAAGCCTAGCTGCTCATGAGGCTCACCCGCAACAACGGTTTAACAAACCCTGAGTACAAAGGTACTCAACAAGACTTAACCAACGAAAAGGAAAGACTCCAATGATATGCAGGCTTATGGGGAATCAAGGTAAGTCTGTAGCAAGAATCAAGATTAACTTTTGCAGAAAAACTTACTAATAGTGGATCCTTACTTTTAGAGTTTTAGCTCAAGTTAAGTCATTACAAGTCTCCCATTTGTACATATTCTAATTCATTCACTTTATTAACCAATTCATCACATGATCATAAGTACGATTGTTTCATTAATTAACTATGATGTAGTTCAGTTGATCGAGTCTTGTTCTTCGAGAAGCAGCGGCGATTCAAATCAATTTGGCCTAGCTGAGCTTTCCTTATCACACGACATATGCAGGCCTAGATTTGGTCCCGAACCTACATATATCAACCCTCACTCATATCCTCCAAAACATGAACCGATCTGCTCTACCTGAGAGCATAATACTCCACCTCCCTACACCACTCCTGGTGGGTTCACAGGATGGGTACATGCTACTCTCACCATCTCCCACGCCCAGTGTGAAGTTGTCTTTTCACATAACAGAATAGCCAAGATATCGGGCTTACTGGAGTATGTGGCCAGTACTACAAGTCATGATCACAAGTGACCCTACAATGATCGGTCCTTAATCGACATAGATGGGACAAGCACGACCAGGCAACCTTGTCGGCTTAACCACCAGAGACATAACCCATGTCCTGTCTGGTCTCAAATTAAAGCATGTTCATTATTAACCTCTTAGGACAAATCCTGAGTAGAGAACCATCACGAATGATGAAATCATCACCCGACTCTTATCACTAAGTAGGTCTAAGCATAGCTAACCTATTATACTACCCAAGGTAACAAGGAATGATATTAAGAGTAACAAGGTAGTCATGCATCAGATGGTATTCACCCAACTCCTAGTTTACTTAATGCAATAGGCATAAGACTTATGTGAAGAACTTTTATAAACACACAAAAATGGTTAAATGTTCTGGGGCTTGCCAGTGGTGTCGGGGTTGTCAGATATGTCAAGAAAACCCCCACTCTCTAGCCCACTTCTTCTGAGTGAAAGCTTGCCTCAGAAGATTGCTCAACTATCGGCTCACCACTCTCGTTCGCTAAACGTAAATAAAAATGCATGCTTTAGGATAATGATGTATAACATAACATATGGACGAAGAAACATGGATTAAGATGACTTAGATAAGGTTAAATACTTGAGTACAACTTTCCTTCACTAACCAATTAAGTTAATTACTCACAAAACAAGATCATTAAGATTATTATCAAGTTAATCATGAGAACACAATCATGTAAAATAATTGCCAAGGAACAGCAAGGTTTTCGTGTTCCATGGTCCACAATCTATCCCAAAACACACTCAATTCATGTAATGATTTATAGAAATTGTTTTTGTATTTTTATTAATCCATACAAGGCACTTAACTTAAGTGGACAATTTATTTTCATCAAAATAGAGCCAACCTTTTTGTGTAGACACATCTGAGCATATTTAACATAACTATAAAGTTTCATGATTTTTAGATAATTATTTTAGCCTATAAAAATCATGGAAGGTTCATTTATTAATTAAAATAGGTAATTTTTAAGCATATCAAAAGTACTGAAAATGCCCATTTCGTATTTTTCCATGGTAGAGCATACAAAGATAAGCTTACATAAAAATTTTCATAATTTTATCAGCCTTAATTATTTAGTTAGGAATTAATCAAGTTTCAACATTTATTAGCATTTTCTGAAAAAGAAAAAGGACCGAAATCCTTTTCTCACTCTCTCCCCTCTCACTCACTCTCTCTGAAAGGAGGGGCCCGACCCGTGCCCATGCTGACCACGGCCACGGCGCCGTTGACATGCGGGTATCTTGCCGGCGGCGACCTCGCCGGTGACGAGACCTACCCCGCTAGACTCTCCTCGACCTTGCGCATCTCCTAGTGGTGTTAGTTGAACGACTAGTACCCGACGGTGACTCTGGTGATGAAACTTGCTTCTACACGTCCCTCTTGATTTTGCAAATCCACACAAGGAGACAGTGGAACCTCTACCGCATGGCAACAAGCATGCCGACATCCATGGTGGCACAGGGGAGCTTCGGCCACATAGCTACGCCCAATGGCGAGCTCTCCGGCGACACAAAGACCTCCGGCACACTCATCTCACTCTCGTGTACATGCTCAAGGGGTCAATTGAGCGCGCGCGGCCTCGCTACGTACTCAATTGTGACTGCGGCGGCTCGGCTGAGCAGAGCACGCCAGCATGGCGGCGCTCTGACCACTAGGGCTCGGTAGAGTCAAAATGGAGGGCGAGATTAGCTTCAGGGGCTGACCACGACTTCGGAATGGTAGCTGGTTACAATATGGACGTGATCGAGCTAGGTCGCCGGCATCGGGGATGAAGGCGGCGGTGTGGTTCATGGATGAGGCAGCATTCTGGCTCTTCAAGGGCTCCACTGTGAAAACCCAAGGGCTAGTGAGCAACAGGGTGACAAGAAGAAACAGAAACATGACAAGATTGAGATGGAGGTGTGCCACAGAGGGCTGCCCATAGTGAGGGGCTCACAGCGACGCTCTACTCGACGCCAAGGAAGAAGACGGCTCCTTGGCAACTCTAGCGACTAGCGATGGCGCTAGGTAGCTTAGATGGTGTGCACATGTGAGATGAGCGTAGCTGCAAGGGGAATTTAGATGTGGTGCCCACGTGAAGGAAGGCGGCAAAAACGATCGGCAGCGGCGGTGAGAAGGCAGGTAGAGTGCTTCGGTGACATGCACTGTAGCAGCCTGACAACGCCCCTTCTCTCCCCTTTTTCTCCCAATTCCAAACATGAACTCAATGAGCTCCAAGAACAAAAGTTGTTCATCATACTTCGATCTCCAACTTTGCTTTAAGCAAGAACATCTAGTTCTAATTAGATAAGGAGAGCTGACCTAAGGAAATGAGGGAGATTGAAACCGAAATGGAGAGTTTTAGTTTCAACAGTTAGGGTTTGGAAAAAACAGTTAACTTAGCTATGTTTGTGAATCAATTGGTGATTAAGTAGTGAGCAAACAAATCAACCAACAACATCATTGTGAAGTACAAACTTTATACTCCAAAATGGTGCCATTGCTTGAACAAGTTTATTTATGAAATTCATTTTAATAATTTCCCCAAAATTGAATCCAATGCTGAAATCCAACACTTAGCCAAAATGTCTAAGTATGAAAACTCAAGTTGAATTCAATTTTGAAGCTCAAGTTTTAAGGGTTTGGACTTGAATTCGCACCCCCAAGCTTGACACTACTGTAAAGTACCTACTTTACACTTCAAAGTTTATTAAAATATAATTTCAAGTGTTTTAGTGTAATTCAAAAATAGAAGGCCACAAAGTACCTTAAAAGGATTTTTGAGTTTAAGCACAAACCAACATAATGCATGGCATTACTAGTAAATAAATATTATTTTAGTGAATGCAAAGCATGGTGAGCTACTATGGATGATTAATATGCATGATGATGACATGATTAAGTTTTATTATTGCTTAACACCAGGGGTGTTACATGCCTCCCCTAGAGGGGGTCAACCTGGGTAACTTCGAAGTGAACGACTCGAACATAGGGAGAGATGGTCGTGAGGTTCTGCACCACCGATAAGAGCCACTGGGGCCCATCTCACCCTACCCCTATCCCTTTGTGGCCTCATGCCCATCTAAGGACTGGCCCAAGAGCGGGTTTCCTAAGTTTGACGTGGGGTTATGGACATGGCAGGTCGCTCTCTGCACATATTTGGGGGTGGTTGGCCTCCCTAGTCACATCGTGCCTTGATGGCGCCCACTCATGGGTGATCGTGTGCCATGGAGTGTGGGCACATGAATCAAAAAATATGAAAGGTTGGGAGCCTAGAGCTTACTTGGCTTTTGACATTGTGATCGCTCCACCTGCTCTATGGGATTCCCGAAGCGGTTCATAAATATGAGTGAAGCACGCGTGCGCCCGAGGTGTCCACCGCTGGTATAAGTACATAGGAGAGGTATGATGGGGAAGGCATCTGCTTTGGGTTGCTTGCTTTGCCTCTTCCTTGTCCTTTGTTCTTGGGTGTTCGCAGACTCTTGTTCCAACTGCGTCCATGGATCGTGGCTAGCATCCATGAGAGGAGTAACCGGGGGCAGGCGAACCACCACCGCACCTTCGAGCTCTTCTGCGTGAACAGGCATGACTATTTAAGCGTTGTTTTGATATTTGGATTGACCTATGCTGATCAGTGATGCTTTCAAGGCCATCTCCCACGCCGCATCTAGAGGGGCCTACAATGCCACCCATGCCATGACTCCACCGACAGCAGGGTCGAGCTCGTCCTCGTCTTCTTCGGATGGTCAGTGGGAGTTCCGCGAGCTCGTCCACATAGTGGATGAGGCCCACTAGCGCTACTCTGACGCCACCTGTGAGGTGGGTCGGCTAGAGCGCTGCCTCGACGCCATCAGGGTGGCCCTCTCCATGTTGAAGTGGGAGACTGCCGCTTTGCAGGCGGTGACCGCCGATGCCCTGGCTCGCTTTGTGGGTAAGGATTTCCGCCACTTTTGACCTTTGCGTCATTTTGTTATCAGCACTGAAGGAGCAGCTGGTGACTTCTCGCTAGGAGACAGAGGAAGCCCGCCTTTGGGAGCTTCTCCTGATGGGAGACCAACTCCACTCGCTCCTCCTGCCCTCACCGCCAAGCAGCTGCGCACCAGCTAGAACTTTCGCTGGGTGGAGCTTAGGTTCTCGGTCTTCGTCGGGCAGGAGGAGCGAGTGGAGTTGGTCGGTGACTTCGCCAGAGCCACGATGGCCGTCGTGGAGACCGTGAACTTGGAGGATGTCCTCCGTGGTGGCGGCCAAGGGCCTAGTTTGTACCTAGGATCCTCAAATGAATAATAAAAGAAAACCTTCTTAGTTTGCTTGTCTTGATTTTTGTTTTTTATTTCATTTGCCATTGATACGTCGTGATCGTCGATGATCCGGTAGTTCGATATGTCATCACCGTAGGATCAACCCACGAGGCTTGGCCTAGCTTGACTCCATTTTTGAGTCTGAGGGGTTGTGGGATATATCCAGTGCCATTGTGCCTTCTCTCGACCTCTTTGATTTAGGTTGTGGCGATGTTTTCCTTCCGTTTTCCTTATGCACGGGGGTTTGGCTTCATGCGACCCATCTTTGCATGTTGACGCATGATGTACCATGGTGTAGCCCCCATGAGTGAGTTGTGTCGGTTGACACATGCCGATTGACACAGGTCACTCGAGGACGAGCGTGCCGCCAAAGTGCCACTCTCGACATGCGCTTCTTGACACGCTATGAAGGTTGCATTGTTGACCTAGGGCAACTTTGAGGCAAACGCTGGATGTTTCATGTCACTGACATGGGCCTTGGTCCCCACGGTGTTTAGTCGATGCATTCGTTTGTCATCTTGCTGCCTTTTTTGCTTTCTTTTCGTTCGAGTCAGAATGTGCTCTGTTCCACTAGTCTCGTACGCATAAGTGCGTGTTTTAGCTTAGGGCTAGCCCACGGAGCTAAAGAGCGCGTGACTCGTTGGCGCGGCGAGACTTCGGGGGTAGGTCACAGATCCAGTATGATGCGAGAAGAAGGACGAGCAGGCGACAAGAGATTTGTTTCCACTCATCCCCTTTACCTTGAGCAAAACAGCATCCTATTCTCCTCGAACTCGAGCACGGGCGCTTGGCCTTGCCTTAGGGCTAGTCCACGAGGCCAGAATGACCTCTTAGTATGAACGAGAAGTTGAGGGGTAGATCACTGATTTGTCGCGGTGTAGGGTGCCAACAAGAAAATTTTGCGACAGGTCACTAGGACGATGACAAATAATGCTACGCCTTAGAGCATAAGTGATGTGTGTCCCCTACGAGTGAGTCATGTTCGCTGCTTGTCCAAGCTAGAATGGGTCACTCTGAAGGCGACCGACACCAAAATAGATTGTTCGCATATCATGTTCTTAGGTTTGCCCTGTAGGTCGGCTCTGAGTTTTTGAAACTATGGGTGAGCCTACACGAGTATGTGAATGTGCTTGGGTAGAGAGGCTAGGGATAGAGTTGATGTAATTGAGCGGTGTACTAGAAGTCATCGGGGGTCCTACCATCGTTGCTCGGGGCATGGCGAGCCCCCAAGCGCATGTCCATGGTGAGGTTGTTGCGGTCTCTGGGCCACAAGCTAGTGAGGGCACTTCTCTACCATCCGAAATGGTCACAGCTGGTATGGGTCAACCTCTTGGGTGGCTTCGGGTCGACCCTTGATGGCTCGCCATCCCTAGTAGGCTTGCGAGCCCCCGGGGATGATTTATTCGCGTTCTACCTGGGGAAATCCTTGATCGTGAGGGCCTGAGCATCCCGGTGCCCGAGTCCTCGTACCACGATGATGTCACGACCGTTGCTTCACAACTTTTGGCTATAGTCGCCGTTCATGACGAAGAGCAGGCAGGACCTGCTGCTACGAGTGTAGGTTCCAAACGTGTTGTGGTGTCGTTCGCTCGGCATGGCATGGTGCGTGTTCGAAGGACATGCATCCTTGGATGCACGTGCTTCCATGGGAGAGATGATAGTTCATGTTGACTTGGTGGATGGCCAGTTCAGCGTGCGCGGCTTGACCTAGGCCCCTGGGCTTGACCTCGAGAGGCGTGATACCATATGGCTGTGACAACGCCACATAGCGGCAGATGGTTTCGTTGCTTGTGTGCGCCCTGATCTGCCATGTCCCACTAGTGGCAAAGACGCTGCTCAGGGCATGATCCCACCGTAGGATCCATACTTCCGGTGTGGAGAGCTTGGACGGGGTAGAAGCCTGCAACGGGCATTAACCCGTCAATACGGGCGAACTCGTGATTTCCCAAGTGGATGTGGCTGCTGAGGGCCATTCCATGGGCGAGTTCATCATGAGGCATGGGCCTTGGGTTTCCTGGGTGGAAG
The DNA here is from genome assembly GCF_019320115.1 of Miscanthus floridulus. Lineage (NCBI taxonomy): Eukaryota > Viridiplantae > Streptophyta > Magnoliopsida > Poales > Poaceae > Miscanthus > Miscanthus floridulus. The sequence continues at coordinate 34,131,137 of NC_089583.1, forward strand.
TCCTAACGATGGCTACAAATGATAGGAGGTACTGGCCCTTCTATGTAGGTGAACTTTGGGATGCGGCCGTTGGGGGGCATTCCGAGAGCGCGTCCGCTGTAGGCCGCAGAGTCCAAGACTCCTGGGTAGAGGACCTGGCTAGGGCCAAAGGCAAACATGGGCGTTGACCCATCGACGTTGGTGAACTCAGGGTTCCCATGGCGGATGCAGCTGCTGGGGGCCGTTTCACAAGCAAATCCATCAACGGCGTGAGGAGCCATTGCTTCTTTCTCAACAAAGAGAGTGCGCGACTGTCCCCTACCTAGCATGCCAACTGTCGGTGTTTTGTCGACCGACTAGTGAATTTGTATGAATGTTGCGCTGCTGCAGGAAGACGATGGTAGCATCCAAAAGACACAAGGAATTATACTAGTTTAGTCCGAAGCCCTACGTCCAGTCTTAGAGAAGATCGAGTGTGTGTTCCTCAGTTGAATGCTCTGAAGTTCTTACAATGGGTGTCATAAGAAGAGTGAAAGAGGTAGGAGAGTGGAGAGGGACTGTACGAATGAAGTCTCGAGAGTCTGTTCCCTTCGATGGGTGCCATGGCTGCCCTTATATAGAGTCCGGGGCCTGGCCACATACAAAGAAGGAGGTTCTCCCGACCGTGTGGTCATGAACTTGAGGGAGGAAAACTAGCTAACTGGGCCGGCAGGGAAGGTCGTCTTGTCTTGGTGTAGCGCACGTTCAAGCGTGGTTGTCGTCATGGTCTTGTGCTCACGTCGCGGTATGGGTTGGCATAGTGCTACTATGCCGGACGTGGTGGCACTATTGGCACGATAGTGGTTCGCCAGCCGTCCTGTGCGACATGGTCTTTGTCGTGGCCTTCGTCACCATCTCTTGATCTCACAGGGGCGTCGTACAGGAGTTGGTAGCCACCCCCAGGTCGTTGGTTGTCTTGCTGCTCGTGGAGCTAATGGCCACGATCTCGGACTCTGGGGTTGTGACCTATGTTGGCCTGGGTGGCCTTGAAAGTCAATGCCATAGCTGCGAGCCCATCCCGTAGTAGATGGTGCCGTACATCGGGCCATATTTTGATGGTGGTCACCATATTTGTCATCACCGCCTGGTGGTCTGGTCTTATCTACGGTGTGGCGTAGGGATGGCGCCTGCTCTTAGAGGGCTGTCCCTTCAGTCCTAGCGCACTGAGCAGGAGTGCTTGTCCTTGTCTGGACAGTTGTACCTAGTGAGCCTCGACCCCTCCTTGCCCCTTCCAGGGGTCGGGACAAGAGAGGGAGGTCGTGCGGCGCGTGGTGAAGGGAGGAAGGAGAGGTCATAGCTGACTCCCCGTCGTAGGATTTGGCCCATGTCTGCACAACTTAGTTGGGCCGCGGTCGTTCGGGCTTATATCAGCCTGTGCATCGTGGGCCACCTGAGTGTCTAACTAATCGGTGTCTTGATACCCAGGGTATCATAACCTCGACAAATATGAACCCCTAATTCCCTTGCAAATACAGCTCTCTTAATCATTTCTTCCATGTATACTTGCAGTCGCATTCAAGGAATGCCCCTTGATTTCGGATTCTAACCTTGTGTCAGACAGCGGGCCAAGGGGCAGTCTTAGGTAGACAGTTTCTATGGAGGATAGGCATTTCAAAAGGTAACGGAGGAGTGCAAAGGTTTCCTCGGGCCTGACGGACATTGGTCCTCAAGTGCAAAGGCAGAAGGGGGCTCCATACGACTCACCCGTCGAGCAGAGACGAAAGTCAGCCTTAGTATATCCCTGTTGCAATTGGGAGGGTAGTAGTGGCTGACCCTAAATTGATGCAAATCGATATGAAGAAAACATATGGAAGAAAAAATATATATCATGCAACCCCAAGGGCGTCAGTGGTCATTCCCACCAAAACCTCAATTTTGTGGATCTCATCTTAGTTTTCAGTGGTGGAGCTCTCCCAAATATATACTCTAAACTGAACCAAATTTTGTGGGCAAGAATTGTCCCTACAGATCAGGTCTAGATGGTCACTGATCCCAGCTAGCCATCCAAGCAGTTCGGTACTAATACGCGGCAAACACAGTATTTGTACCTAGGTAACAAATGTGAAGGAAGGTACATTCATCGTTTTTACTCCTCCACAGATTAATGTCCAAATTTATGACAGTGATGAGTATGGCAGGCCAGGTTGAAATAACGGCATCCCTTACAACACGGCGAGCCAGCCAAGCTTCTCTGGAAAAAAGGGCGGCAGCTGGGACGACATGCGCATACCTGGACCTGCAGGCAACCAATGCAAACCACCATGCTAATACGGGAAATCAGGCAGAAATGTTACAGGGAGGCAGGCAGGAAACCAACGCCAGTTCCAACCGCGGAAGGCCGCGCGCTGGCGGGGTCCTTGGATATCCCGCGGCGGCCGGCCTGGTTTTCCCGCGGTTCCCTTGCTCTTCCCGAGCCGGTGCCGCGATCCCCTCTTCTTCCTCCGCAATTCAACCTCAGATTATCATTGTAGCCGCACCATCGACGTCGAAATCCATTGGCTCGGCCCGTGATTCTTGAATCCAACAAGAACTGCAGGTTTCTGATCAATCAATCTTCGAGGTGGATTCATCGGCATTATTGCTTGTACTGTTTCCACCATTTTTCCTGTATTTTCTTCTGAATACTAAACGCATGACTATCCGTCATTCGTGTCTTCGTCAGCCATGCAGCGTGCTCAAACAACGGTTCCAAAATTTTGCATGAGAATCGCGTGACAGATCCAAAAAAGATCTTCGGTTGAACTCTAAAGACAATCGTCTTGGGTGAGAGATCGATACCTGGTTTTGTTGCAAGAACAGAGGTCAACCGTATACGAACGGCCGGCATTACCATGCACGATGGCCGCGACTCTGACGTCGGCGCTGAGCTCCATGGAGGTGATGCTGGACGCGCTCATGCAGCGAGGGATAGGCAAGCCGGAAGAACCCAAGCCCAAAGAAGAAGAGGAGCCACCGGCGCTGCCCACGCGCCCGACGGGACGAGGCAGACTCCCGGCGCTGCAGAGGCCCGGCGGCACAGCAGCAGCTCCTTGGATCCACCGCCCGTCCCCGGTACCGCCGCCAACACAGGTGCCACGAATTAACCGTCCATTTTTTATACATTGCCTTGAAGATGATTTGATTGCAGGGAAATATAAAAGTATGATCGATTTACATGCATACATGTGGATGTATGTCAGGAAGAGGATGAGGAGAAATGCTTGGTGAATCTGGAGCTGGAAAGAAGGGCCGCCAAGGCAGAGGAGGAAGTGAAACAGAAAGAGGAGGAGATGAGGCAGAAAGAGGAGCTTATCTCCACGCTGCAACGACAGGTTGAGCACTACGAATCCCGGCTCTCGGAATGCGAGGTCAGGATGAAATCTGTGGAGGAGGAGCTGCAGAGGCAGATCACTTCGTTACAGGTACTGACTGCATGCAAAGCCCTACCCTTCTTCAGTTCCTTCACGAATTCGTCCATGCATGTTTAATCTTCGTGCTGCATGCAGATGGCTCAAACCGCCGGGGGAAGGAGGGATGGATCGACGAAGCACGGCCAGGAATCATCTCGTGGAGGTCTTCCGCCGTCTCAGCCACCATCGTCGAGGCACCAGCAGCGCGGTTCCGAGCCCACCGCCGTCGTCGCCGCAGCTGACGAGAGGACACTGGCGGAGCCGGTGAACCAACTGGCCAGGGAGTTCCAGACTGAGAGGGAGGCGTTTGAGCACAACGGGCGCGCGGTGGTGGAGGTTAGGCCGCCGTCTCCTAGCAGCGCCAAGTCGGTGGAGGAGCTCAAGACGCTGAAGCGGCAGTTCACGTCGTGGAAGAAGGAGTACGAGGCCCGGCTGAAGAAGACCAAGGCCGAGCTCAAGAGGCTCGTCCATGCCGAGAAGAAGAGCAGCGGCGGTGGCGGCGGCAACAGCGGCGACGGACACGCCCACCAGCAGCGGTGCGGGTGGTGGAGGTTCAAAGCGCCGAAATGTAGGGCGCCCAAGTGCTGCAGCTTCAAGCTACCGAGCCCGAAATCGTGCTGCTGCTGCTTCTGCCGCTGATGCGTGCATGGTTTACTGCAAGGGTTGGTTCTTTGCATGCTATGGGTTGGATTTGGCCAAAAAAAAATCATTGGAATATGAGACCATAGTGACCAAGAAGAGAAGTACTTGTGACTTACTCGTATTATGTTGTGTGGCGCTGTGAAACTAGCATGTGACAATGAAGCATTTGTTTGGTCACTGGCTCACTGCTTGAAGCTACCAATGTGTACAATTGAATCTGTAAATCGTGCGGGAAGAATATTACAAGTTGTTCCTCTTTATTTGACTGTTTTTCCACTACACCAGAACACAAAATCACTGCCGGGTCGAAACCCTCCAGTATTGTCGGAATTGTTTCGGGGAGAGCATAATCGGCGGTGACGAAGGTGGCCTATTACTGCCGGTTTTGCCGAACCGACAGTGATAATACACTATACCTGCCTGGTCAAAGCATTAGCTGGCAGTGATCTCATGGTTATCAGTGTCGGATTGAAGCATGAACTGGCAATGGTGTCATGAGTCTCACTGTCAGGTTGAAGAATGAACCGGCAGTAACACTCATGCTACCACTATAGGTTCATGCTTCAACCCGCGGCAATAACACTCGTAACATCACTGCTAGAGTGGTGCACACCCGATAGTGAATTGTTGAGTGCCACTGCCAGTTCAATACCACACCCGGCAGTTATTATTATAACACACCAAACAATTGTAATGCACCAAAGAATTCTCATTGCCATCACATTTCTCACAAGATAAAATATATGAATACATCATAACTAAAAAAACCATATATACATGTTTAGTAGGTAGAGACGAAGTCATTACAAATCAAAGTCTCATCTCACTCTTACACTCTTATTACAAACTAAGTGGAGCACACCCACTACTACTGGTCACCAAGTGCCATGACATAATCAGTGTAGCGAGCATCCCCTTTTGTGTATCCAAGCACATCATTTAAGTATATCAACGCATAAAATAGTGCACTCTCTTTGGCCTCACAAGAATGAGCACACGGTCTACAAACTATTGAACAAACTGGAGGCACTTCAAATGGGCTAGGACCTAAAGAAAAATGTAGATGACCCTGCAATCCATGTGAGGTGGGCCTTGAACCTGCATAGTACCAAAAGTACCCGAGCTGCTCCATAGCTTGAGTTAGAATGGCTTAGAAGCTACACGCAGGGTACGTCAAACATGATACAAACCTTGCAAGTGGTGTCAACAAATAGAATATGAGCACCATGAATGGAAAAATAATATATTGTCTATACACACACACACACACTCATATATATATACACACATGTGAGCACCACTTTGACTATACCACATTTATTTCGTTGCCCTGAGTAGTCAGCTCACTAACTGCTGCCACATCTAGATTGCTCTCGTGTAAAGCTTGTAGTCAAATATATGAGATGTCAGGAATTATGTATCCATTGGCCACAAGCTCCTCCATACATGGTCTCACAACATTTTTCTCAACAGTTCTTTGATTCAGTACCCTCCTTCCTGCAACGGTAATTTCTAGGACGTCATGAGGCCGACCCCATCTTTCATCAGTGTTGAAAAGTGAATTACAACGAAACCAAAGTGTATCTTGGAGCCATCTAATCAGCCAATTATCTATGGTAAATTATAAAAGTGTGTAAGAATGTAAAAATATATACATTAAACTAGGTATAAGATAAGGTTACTTATTATTGTCGAAAAAGGGAAATCGTGTCGGCTCCTAAGTTGCATAAGTCTTTTATAGTAGAGATAGCAACACACCTAGCAACATCTTAGTTGCACATCAAGATAGAGACTAGGTTGAAATTAGAGGCTATAGCTTTAAAACTAGTTTTTAAGTTGCCTAATTCATCCCGCCCCTCTTAGGCATCACGGTCCCTACACACTCATTTAGGTGCTCTCACAACTGCACTTTTTTTCTAGAGCAGAGTTGCATGGAGTTGAACCTATTTGGGTAAAAAAAACATGGAGCGGAGCTGAAAAGCATGGAGTGGAGCAGTCCCAAGCACTACATAAGCATATTACTTTTGTTAAGTACCAGATATACATTATGTCTAGATAGAAAAGTCAGAACGACTTATAATTTGAAATGAAGTGAGTAGTATATATGATCATTAAAAAGTTATATCTAAATATAAGGGATCTTAGGGATAAAAGAGCAGTTTTGTATTAAATAGTTGCTCAAATTTAATAGTTTTATATCGTCACTTATCTATATACTCATAAAGCTAAATATCACTAGATGATTTTTCTCTTCATGCAAGGTGTCCACATTATTCCCCACTAAATGACCCCACTTGATGTTCTATCTCTTCATGCAAGATGTCCACATCATTCTCAACTAAGTCCATGTCATCCCTTATTACTTACAAAAAATATCCACATTATCTCTATCACGTGCAATACTTTTAATTTTTAATCTATTAGCATACAAGTCATCTACATATGCTATTTGTTTGATCACCTATTCCTCTACAATGTATCAAATATTCTATTGGTTTTTCTTCTATTAGCTTACCGATTTTTTACCAGATCTGATACAACAAAATAACACGCGAGTCAAATTCTCATATATACACAGTATACAGAATACAATATAGTAGTTGCCCTCCTCACGGCATCTCATTCATATTTGCAGTTCGTGGTGCCACATCCCATAGTTCCATTTGCCGAGTCACCTACAAACTTTGCCCTACTTTCCCCATGCTCCTCCCTCCCACTCTCCCTAGGTCGCTCTAACACCTCTAGACTTGTGTTGTGTCTTGCTTAAATCGAATCTACGTAATACATGCTACCCGCACACTAGCCCACGTGTCATATCTCCTATCTACATTTTCCACAGGTCCTTTTTGCCATGCTAGGCCCCTATGCAATTGTGATGGCGATCACTGCTAAGAACGACGACAATGGTGATGCGACGTGGCACGTTAGCCACTCTCCTTACCCCTCTTTTGTATTGGGTGATGTAGTGCGGTACAGTAGTGGCGGTGTTTTGTAAACTATACTAGTAAATTTATACAATTGTTGCGCTGCTCTAGGAAGACGATGGTAGCATCTAGAAGATACGAGGATTTATACTGGTTCAGGCCGGAGCCCTACGTCCAATCTCAGAGATGATCAAGTGTGTGTTCCTCGCTTGAATGCTCTGAAGTTCTTACAATGGGGGTACAAGAATGGTGGAAGATGTAAGAGAGCTAAAGCTAGGAGATAGGCTACCCGAAGGGAAGCTCTAGGAGCCCTTCTATGGTGTAAGAATGAGTGAATGAGTGTTGGATCCCCAAGATGGGTGCCCTGGATGCCCTTATATAGAGTTTGGGGCTAGGGCGTGTACAAAGATGAAGGTTCTCCGGACCAAAGGGTCATGAGCCTAGGGGAGGGCCTAGCTAACTTGGCTTGCAAGCTACGCCGTCTTGTGGTGCATGTCTGGGCGTGGTTGTCGTCATGGTCCTATGGCCACATCATGGTATGCCATGACGTGGTGCTACTATGCTGGCCGTGGCGACACTGTAGGCACAGTGGTGGTTCGCCAGCTGTCCCATGTGATGTGGTCTTCGCAGTAGTTTTTGTCATCGCCTCTTGGTTTCTGAGGGCATCGTACAGGAGTTGGTGCCGCCCCTGGGTCATCGATAGCCCCGTGGGCTTGAGGAGCTGAGGGCCATGATCCCGATCATTGGGGTCATGGATCCCATCGGTCTGGATGGTCCCTAAGTCAAGGCCTTCATCGTGGATCCCATCCCATAGTGGGTAGAATCGTACATGTGTCTTATTAGGCCGTATTTGGCCAGTGGGCTTCGTACCGGCTGTCACCGCCTTGGGCGGTGTTGTCTTGTCCATGCTGCGTGATGCAGGGGTGGCATCAAACCGGACTGAGGTGACTGCTATCCCCTCGGTCCTTGCGAGGTCAATGCGGTGTGCCTACTCTTGTCAGAGCGGGCACGTTTGGCTGGTCATGACCTCTCCCCGTTCCTCCCAGGGGTCAGGACGGCGAAGAGGTCATGAGTCTCTTGTGCATTATGTGGCTAAGACAGAAGGAGGGGTCATCACCGACCCTGGCCTTGGCATTAGGCCTATTCTGCTAGGCTCAGCTGGGCCTCGGTCACTCGGGCCTTCGCTAGCTGATGCGTCATGGGCCGCTTGGCCTGCTAATTAATCAGTGCCTTGAGACACCCGAGTATTATAACCTCGACAGTTAGTGTCGGTGTTTTATAAACTAGACTAGTAAACTTATACGATTATCACGCTGCTCTTGGATGATAATGGTAGCATCCAAAAGACATGAGGATTTATACTAGTTCAGGCCAGAGCCCTATGTCCAGTCTCAGAGATGATCGAGTGCATGTTCTTGTCGGTGTTTGATGACTAGCAACTCATCACGGGGTTACTTGGGACGATGTTTGAAGGGCTTCAGCATACGCAGAACTCAACAATAAACGCAAAGAGATGAATGATTTATACTAGTTCAGGCCCTCTTGTCGAGTAATAGCCTTTTCATCCAGTCAGCGTGTAGCCTTTTGCGGTTACAAGGGGGTGCACCATACCTCTCTTTATATGGGAGAGAGGGTAAGGACATGTATCTAGTCCTAGTGGGTTACAAGAGATGATTCCTAGTCCTATTATAGAATCTAGCTTTCATCGTAAGCCAACTAGGTCGACCTAGAATAGCTTGAAGTCCATGCCACCTTGTCCCATGTCCTTCGATAGGTCATAGGCTAGCCCAAGGCCCATCTAGGTAGCATCCCTATGGGGAACCCCTAGGACCCTAGTTCATCAAGCCCCCGAGTGTGTCATGGTTGAACTCTGAAGCCCTTCTTGTTCCTCCATGGTTTTCTGAGTAGAAACAATCAAAGTCCGAGTGCTTTCTTGACTAAAGCCATGTAAGACCCTCGGGTGATGTGCACTTTTCGAAAAAGTGCACTCACTGAGTGTAGCCCCCAAGCCTCTTGCTGTTTGTGAAATAAAGAGTTTGAGGGTCCAAAAGAAAAAAAACATCCTTAGAGGATATGTACCCTGCAGCCCCCAAGCCTGTGTCCGAGTACTTGTACTCAAGATAAGGATCTGAAAAGAATATACTCAAGGATGAGAGTGTTAGCAAAAATTATTGTCCTGTCTGCTTGTATAGAAGTAGGTAAGATGTCTCAAAGTCACATGCAAAGCTATAGTATAGTTGGTCCAAAGATGCTCAGGATATTCATGGGAATATGCCATCAAAGGTGCTACCAGGTGTACTGTTACTTCACATGTGTTGAGATAAGGCTGTCGGTACACTAAAAAGGTGTAGTGGGATGCACTGTACCTTGTAGTGTAGCACATGAACCTATGAGGAAGTCAGTAGCTTGTCCATGTACTCCTCATGAACCTAGTCCACAAACACCACCAAGACGCCTATAAAAACCGTCCTGGCGAGCACTTGAACCTTAGTTGTAGAAGAAGCAAAGTAGCTCTGAGTGTGAAGTTTGCAAATATGACGGTGAGAGAAGTAGACTAGCCCCCGGGAGTACTCGATTGGTATAGCAAAGAGCTATAGTGACTAGAAGAATTCTTGTGAGAAGGTTTAGAGGTAGGCTAAACCTGTAGTTGTGCACAGTAGAGTAGCCTGGAGCTGCAACTAGAAGAAGTTTTGTGATAGCTGGTAGAGTGGCACAACCAACAGTCCCATGTCAGTTCTTTGAGGGTGCATGTCGATGTCTATACATGAAGGATCATACCTAGACCCGAATGTGTACAGATGGCATCAACTGGGTGGCAAGATGTGCGAGTAGCTCATCCTACATACTAGCTAGCAGGCTTCCTCTTGCAGTAGCTATGCTCCCAAGGGTAGTTAGATAGTCTACCTAAGGTTCTAGGCTAGGACACACTGCACTTCTATTATCTTCCTAGATGTATTACTCTTCTCCTCTTAGATCCAGGTGCATCGGGTATGAAAGCACCTACTGAGAAGCACTTAGAGTATGAGTACTCTGTTATATCCGAGTAGGTGTTGTCTTTTTCATTGACTAAAAAGATCTTATATCTAATACTTGTATCTCTAAATAAATAACCGCTCATTATTCTGAGTGGTCTTCGACTATGCTTCTGTAGCTCATCCTTAAGCGAATGGCCAAGTAGAGCAGGCTAACAGGCTACTTCTAGCTAGACTAAATCCCAGGTTGTTTGATGAGCTTAAAGACTATGACGGCAAATAGATATACGAGTTACCCAAGGTAGTTTAGGGACTGCACACTCAGCAGAGCAGAGCGACAGGGTACTCCCCCTTTTTCCTAGTTTATGGCTCAGAAGCCATCTTGCCAGCAGATTTGATATGGAACTCTCCCAGGGTTGAACAGTACAATGAAGGCGAAGCAGATAAAACCCGGCGGCTAGAAATTGACAGTGCCGAAGAAATCATGCTTAATGCACTCTTCCAGTCTGCTAGGTACCTACAAGGCCTACGATGTCACTATGACAAGAACATGCGCCCCCATACTTTTCAAGTTAGAGATCTAGTCCTCAAGCGTATCCAGAATACCTTGGGATGATACAAGCTACTCAGTCCTTGGGAAGGCCCCTTCATCGTCTCCAAAGTTACTCGGCCAGGCTCCTTCGAGTTAATCATAGAGGATGGTGATCCTGTGCCTAATTCCTAGAACATTGACCAGCTACAGATATTTTACGCTTAATATTATTAAGTAGTTTTCTTGTTTAAGTAAATTTAGTGTTCTAGCTTTTGTACTTAAGATTCTTTGTTATTAATACATAGTCAATGTTCTTTGCTAGATGAATCTGTCTTTTTATTTTTATGCAAGATATACAACTTTCTAGTTGTCTCTGTTGTAGCCATCATTACATCATATACGAGATATACAGCTGACTGATTGCGTGGCTACACATCTGTCAATATGATAAAGTTACTCGACACACAGTTCTTATACCGAGTATAGGGCTATATTATATGAGATATGCCTTCTACTCGGATGTCATCCTGGGTGGGGTGATTCCTAGAAGCAAGTAACCTAATTCGTAGGTTATGGGACGAGATCCTAACAGCAAACAGTCGTTATAAGGGTTCCTTGAACAAGTGATTTCGCACACTTAACATCGATGGAAGGGTCTAACATGATTATAATCATAAGCAACTATGTTGATTATGTTTACTTGGCTAATCAGTCTTACGTGCCTTTCTAAAGGACTCCACGAGACAAACTTACAGCCTAAGCAGACTAAAGTCTTACTCAAAAGATTACCAAGTCTAAAAGATGCTAACTTTGCACCGACAAGTTAACTAGGATAAACCGTCTTCGACATTTAAGTACCCCAACAAGACGCGTTATTTTTTAAAACTACAGGCAAAAGAATATTGTTTCTTACAACATGCCTACCTGGCACACATGCTTAACAAGTTTTTTCAAACTTACATAGCCTATTCGTCAGGCTTCTACATCCTAAGGTCTAATTCATTGGCTATGGAGGTGGCTAGCCCTCTCTCCATGGCGGCTATATGATCTTCATCGTCATACTCGGCCATCACCTGATGGAGGTCCACAGCTAGATAAAGCACTTGGAGTGTACCAAGTACATTCCGAACGTAGACTTTGGTGGCTCCTTGTACATATCCTTCAAAGAAGCTAGGGATCTGCTTCACTATGTCCACCCACCTTCTTTCGCTGTCTTCAGGAGTATAGAAGAAGAGTGTGAGTGGCTTGACCAATTCCCAGAGCATATTATGCTCTGTCTGCACTGTCTCTAGTTGTGTCTTCATGTCGATCACCGACTTTAGAGCCTGCATGAGATCATGATCAGCTATGTGCTTTATCAGCTTAGCTCGAGCAAGTTCTTCACTCGCTCGTTCTGTTACCTCTTCAGTTTGGTTGTGCTTGGTTCTCAGGGCTTCATTCAGTTCCTTCACCTCGCCTTCCAACTACTGGGTTCTAGTCTGCTCTTCTACAAAGAGGACCATACACGATCATCATCATGATCACCGACTACTACATTTTAGGAACTGTAGGGAAGTAGTACAACTCTCTTACCTTTCAGCTTAGTATCAAAGAGCTCAGCCTTTTCCGTCAACTTCAACAAAGAATCAAAGGCATCATTCTTTCTAGTTATAGCGGCTGCTTTTTTATGCTCAGCCTCACCAATTTGAGACCGAAGGATGCAGAGAGTCTCCTCATGCTATTTTTGCGTAGACATCCACTCGGCCTCCTTCTTGGCCTACTCCTCCTTCAACCTAGTGAGCTCCGCCTGGACTTCTTGAACCTTAACAGAGGCCTTTAGCTCCATGTTCTGGGTATATGACTGTTCCTGAGATAAGAACCTAGAAAATATCAACACACATGAAGCAACAAAGCATAGGACTTACCCTCAGCTGGCCATTGAAGATAGAGGCCTGGTTCAACAACCCAGTCCAAGACTTCATTAACCCAGCAAACTCCAAACTATATGTCTAAAGCTAGGTACCTAGTCCAATCATCGGGATGACTTCCTCCTCTCCAACCAGTCGGGTACTCATCATCGCCATGTCTAGCATAGGTGCACTCAGAGTTGGAGTACTCATGCTAGTGCTCTGCCCATCTTCGATGGTGGCAGACTCCGTCAACTCTGGTCCTAGTGGCTGGTGAGCTTCACCGTCATCAGGCGCCGCCACTTGTGGCTATGGCACCTCCACATGCTCCGTAGTACTTGGCTGCTCCACCTATTCAGCTCCACCATTAGTGGATGTTGGACCCTGTGGCTGTGGCGCTTCAATGGCCTTGGGTGGGGACATAGGCCCGCCTACCTGGCCTCTTTCCACTGGGTCACTCTTAGCTTGTGGGTTCCCTTCAACTTGGGGTTCTTCACTTTGCGACCGGGTATTTGTTATTTTTGTACCCTAATACACGTAGAAGTAAATTGTTGTTCTTAGGATAATGCAAGACTACGGCAAACAGTTTCAACACTTACTTGGTGGAGGATTTTTTTCTTCAAGCAGGGCCTTCCTAGTGTCATACTGCTAGATGTCCTATCCAGCTTCAAGGTGGACACTAGCGCTGATAGTATCGAGTCGGCCTGTTGACTCACGACGTCTACATCTTGTCCAAGTGTGTCCACATCACCTTGAGTTGGCCTCTGGGTGCTTATAAGGTCCGACAGTGGCATCCTATCAAGAACAATGCAACATCTTCAAGAATATTCATGACAAAGTTCAGTACAGAATTTTACTCAGAACCATACTTATTGTCTGATAGAGAATGATGTGTCTACTTCCAACGTCTCCAGCCCCTCATCAATAGTATCCCAAGCTACGACTATTCAAGATTGGGCTTAGCATATGATAACTGTTAGACTACACAGAGTTACTTCAAGATTGTATTTTACTTGCTCTTATTGTGCAAGCTTGATGAGGCCTCTTAGGCACTGCCCCGCTCCTGGCAGCAACATCGGCCTCCAACGATAGTTTCCCGCTAGTGGCTCCCTGCCTGGCACTTCGGTTTGCCTGGACTATGAAGTCATCCGGGTTCCCTTCAGATTCGCTCTTGGCTTCCTGGTCCACAGGGACGGCGGAGGCGGCGCTCCCTCTGTCTGCTCCGGTAGACACTACCTCACTTCCACCAACTCCCCCAAAGCCCCAAATGTTGCATTAACAATAATCAGTTCCCTATCAAGACACTTCAATGTCACAAAAGGTCAAGAGTGCTTACGGTAGCAGGTGGATGTTCATGGTCACATTCAGGGTACGGTACGGTATCACTGATACCGCATTGAGTACACCCTGAATCCTCTCTAGGACTTCATTCTCTGACAATTCATCAGCTGTCACCTAAGCTAGATCCTTTGGCCCAATGTACTCGAAGCTAGAGTGTACCCTCTCTTGAAGTGGCTGCACTCGGCGCCTGATAAAGCTGGTGACTACTCCCACACCATTCAAGCCTTGATCCTTCATGGCCAAGAGTTGCTTGAGGAATGGACGAATTCCTTCAAGCTCTGTCGTATTTACTGGCTCCTTATCCCAGTGGGTGTTGGGCACCGGCATGGCATTACTGTGAACTTCCAGTGGCAGGCACATATTCCCCATATAAAACCACTTGGTTCTCCAATTCTTCATAGTATCAACCAGAGTGTAGTGGGGATATTTCTTTTTCCTCCTGTTTACACCAAAATTTGGAAGAAGAATTGCAGGGACTCAAAAGCTCCCAAGATCATGTCATCAAAGAATCGATTGCATGAAGGTCGGTATTAGCTAATTCGAATGCAGCACTAGAATCAGCTTTCTTTAGATAGCGCTAGCAGATAACGACAAAAGCTACGATCGGCGCCAGGAAAATCATGTTGGACTCTACAAAAAGGGAAAGATTAGAGTCCAAGTTATCTTAAATTAGGAATGTTTTCTCTTAGGCCAAAAAATTGTAATGAGTCATGCTTAAGTAGGATTCATGCGTAGGTTCTGGGTATAAATATTGGACCCAGGCTATTGTAAAGGAGACACAATCAATCAAATACAAGTTCCTTACTTTTTTTTGGCTCCGGCCACCCCTGAGGAGTAGGAGTAGAGTAGATCTCGGTGAGTTCTTTAGTGAGCAGGCCTGCATCGGTCTGGCCGACCTCCAGCTTGTCTGTAAGTACCGTCATGGCTTATACTTCGGTTCGTACGGCTGCATCGATCCAGTCGACCTCCACTGTGACTCTAGTATAAGCTAGTTATCGACTCTTGTTTAGTTCAAGTACGGCTACATCGATCCGGTCGACCTCCACTGCTCGAACTAGATTAAGGTCAAGTTATTGGCTCTATCTAAGGGTGGCATCCTTCGGATAGATTCATTAAGTTACCGATATTGCTTATTGCTTTCATTGTTTATTTAATTATAGCAATATCACTTCGCCCGATTGGGATTGATTTAGATCGGCCTTATGTCCTATTTAGTCTATCATTTATTAACCTAAACTAATTTAATCTGCACTTTAAACGATGAATTATGTTTTATTGGTTGTTTTATGTCAATCTTGATCGTGCACAGTGTGCGGTTAAGGCATGTCTGGTCTTGAATAGATCTATTGTCTAACGAAAACCATTCCATTTCCTGTTATCATGGCTTGTGTGATTCTGCCTCACACCCCACTATTAGCACCATGGAGTGGGGGTCATTACTTGGTAGATCGGTTCCTGATAAGGCATGACCTTAACTGTGCGCTATGCCTGAATCAGTTGTTTTAGCCGATATCGAGTGCTTTCACATATGCAATTCACGTCACAAGACTATTGAAGTAAAGATAGGTTGAAAGATGTGTTAGCCCCCTGATCTTATTATTGTATTATGATCTGCATGATTCTGCCTCATGCCCCACTGATATTAGTAATAAGTTAGGGTCATCGAATTTATCGCTGTTTTTACGGCCTGCATGATTCTGCCTCATGCCAAACTGGTCATAACGATAGATGAGATCTAATATGTTCATTAGATTTATCTTTATTAAATGGTTAAATGATGATGAGCTGCTTCTTTTGTATAAAAAGGGATTCGGTTGCTTGCAATCATTGGCTTAGTATATACTGATTATTGTTGACATCCTATTGCCATTGATTAATATTTGTCTAAATAACGATATCCATCCTGAATGATAACCAATTTTTCTTCCACAACCCTATGAGCTTTAACTGATTTATTCTTATGAGTATACTGGAATCGACTATTTAGTCAATTTTCTTCCACATTGGCTCTCGGAGCCGCACATTCAGGACTATCTGGCAACACCGGCACGTTCTGCCTTAAATTGCTGATTAGCTTTCTCTCCTTGTCAATTGCAGGGTCAAATTGACTGGGACATCTTAGGAGGAGTGCGCAGGATCAATAATCCCTATGTTGAAGCTAGGCGGATCTCCAGCTCCATTGAGTAGACCCTTCTGTCTTGCTCGTGTGCCCCAGCACAGAATGAAATTTCATGCCGACACATGTTCTGGCACGCCTGGTGGGACCTCACAATCATCATGGCAGTTTACAACAATAACGACATCCTTATGGTACATTGCGAAGACCTACCTGATGGAGATAAAGATGTCATCGGCAAAGCTATAGAAGAATTTCAGAACAAGTGTTTGTTGTCCTACACCAAAACACGTGACAATACAATTGTTCAGAAATATCCACTACCCAGAGTTCTGTTGTATGGGCAGATAGATGCAGATGAGACTAAAGGCAGGCATTTCTTCACAGAAGCTATAAACAAGTCTGTTCATGATGCCATATCGAACCCTAATGAAAATTTCCTGAACACATTCCATAACACCATGAAAGAGGTGTTTCATGGGTTTCTAGTTGATCAGGTTGGACCGGCTTATTACAACATTACACATCCATCGACTCAAGGGACTAATCAAGTCAGTACCAGCCATCAAGAAGCAGCACCAGCTAGTAATGATGATGTCCTGGCAGTTCAGAGTTCATCTAAACAAGCTCAAGGTGTTACTACAAATCAGATACAGTATAATCCTGGATCGTTAGTGTAGCATGTGCAATAGCCAGCGGGGCAAGGTTAGAACCAGGTGATTAATTTTGGCATATCAGGCCACATACCATCGTCGGCTCAAAAAATAGCACCATCAATTCAAAGGATCCATAGAGATATAGATCCTAATGTCTATAACTAGAGATTTCATGCAGCAAACTAGCTAAAGACCCAGCAGATAGAGATTCCACAAGGGTATCATTAAGGCACATATTATAACACCCTTCACATGATTCCAGATCTAGGGTATCAAGGCACACGGGATTTCAATCCACAGATGGGTCAGCAAGTGCAGAGAAATCCAAATTCACATGCTGACGAGTTGTTGCTGAAGGTGACCAAGATGTGGAAGAATCAGTTCGGTCTAAAGCCAAAAGGGCTGACCTTCTCGTACGAACGCCCATATCCAGAATGGTATGATTTGGTCGCTCTTCCTGCAAATTACATGCTTCCAGAGTTTGCTAAGTTCACTAGCCAAGACGGCACAAGCACAATAGAACATGTCAGTCGGTATCTTACATAATTGGGCGAGGCATCCGTTGAGGAGGCCCATCGAGTTTGTTTCTTCTCCCTGTCACTGTCAGGGCCAGCCTTCACTTGGTTCTCATCACTACTAGTCAACTCGATTGCCAATTGGGCAGACCTTGAGAAGAAATTTCATACATATTTCTATACTAGGACTGGAGAAAAGAAGATTACCGATTTGACAACTATAAGGTAGAAAACTAACGAATCAGGCACTGAGTTTCTTCAGAGGTACCGAGAGACTAGGAATTTGTGCTTCTCATTAATCTTGGCTGATGATCAGCTAGCTGCATTGGCCGTTCAAGGGATGATGTCAACATGGAAAGAAAAACTGCTAGGACAAGAGTTTAACAACTTGGGTCAATTGGCTCAACGAGTGGCGGCACTCAATAGCCAATTCTAGAGTATGCGCAGAGATACCTGATTCCAGAAGAGTGCCACAGTGGCCAAAGCTTATAATCCATATTCAGTCGATGATGGCTACGAAGATGAAGAAGAAGAGGTTATCACGGCTGAATGGAATTGGGGCAAAAATACAGTAATGGTGCCAAATCCTTGGGGAAGAGGAGTCGAGGAGAGCTATGACTTTGATGTCACAAAATCAGACAAGCTCTTCGATTTTTTTGCTTGAGAAGGGACAGATCAAATTGCCCGATAATCATGTTATGTTGCCCCCTGATCAGTTGAAGAATAAGAAGTTCTACAAGTTCCATAACACTACTTCTCATTCCACTAATGAATGCAAAATTTTCCAGCAGCATATACAGAGGGTTGTTCAGCAAGGAAGACTCAAATTTGATACGCCTCAGAAAATGAAAGTTGATGATAATCCTTTCCCAGGAGATCAAAACATGGTCGATGCTAGGCTGCTCAAAGGAAAGACTAAGGTCCTGACATCAACCAAATCAAGAGAAGCTGGAACAGTCAATCCCGACATGCAAATATCGGCTGACGAATACAAAGAAATTAAAAGACGTCGCGATAAGCAAAAGAGCCGATATGAATAGGGAGAAACATCAAAAGAAGGGGCGACAAAGCCACGAGTTACATCTTGAATTCTGTTGAATAAATGGCAGTGGCAGAAGGAAAAGGATTATCAGCTTTGGTTAGAAAAGCAAGAATACCAGCATCAACAGGAAAAAGAGAGGTATGAAAGAAAGCAAGCTGAATCGCATTGGAATTGTCCTTTCTTCAGACATTGCTGGAACGAAGGTTTGAAGTTGCCTACTAGGAATAACTATCTAGAATGCAGTGATCAATATTGGGAGTTTAGGCAATCTCAAGCCAACCGCCGGTCTATCCATGCTCAAGATGGATGTCATCATAATAACATGGATCGGCGCTTAAAAAATGGAAATGTTCATAATTGGCTTGGAAAAAGAGTTGTTGGTCAAGACTAGGCTGATTATGAAGAAGAAAGTAATGAGAGAAAATATGTTTGGCAGGAAGGTCAATGGTGTCCAAGAGGTTTGACAAGAAGCCAGAAGAGAAGGGTGCAACACCTAAGGAATAGAGAGTTGGAATAGGCTCAAGCATCTAGTAAACCTCAAGTATGGCATACTAAGCAAACAGCTGATAGAAAGCAACCATCGGCTAATATTCAAATAGCTTTTCTATTTCCATCAGAATTCAGAGCTCCGGCAGATCAAGAAGTTTATTCGGATTTCGATGAATCAGAGTATGAAGAGATAGTTGCCAAGCTGACGGTTATACAGCATGCTATATTTGATAAACCAGTCAAGCAGCGGCACTTAAAGGCTTTATATGTAAAAGGTTTGGTTGATGGGAAGCCAATGAACAAGATGTTAGTAGACGGAGATGCTTCTGTCAATCTCATGCCTTACACCACTTTTCGCAAACTTGGCAAAGGACTAGGAGATCTGATTGAGACTAACATGATGCTTAAGGACTTCGGGGGTAATGGGTCCAAGACCTAGGGGCAATGAACATTGAACTAACAATCAGGAGTAAGACTCTACTCACCACATTCCTCATCATCGATGAAAAAGGGTCATATAGTTTGCTCCTTGGTCGTGATTGGATTCATGCAAACTGTTGTGTACCATCGACCATGCATCAGTGTTTGATTCAATGGCATGGAGATGATGTTGAACTAGTTCGTGCTGATGAGTCTATGAGCATCGCAACAGCCGATCCAGTCTTTTTGGGAACTAGGAGACTTCGAATGCTTTTCTGGCAAGTTATGGGAAGGAGGCTTCATTAGAATCAACGATGAAAGCCAATAGCCGATCCAAGCAGTCGGCTTTGAAAATTTGTCTTAATGGATAATCCAATAGATGGTACAGATGGCAAACTAGGACATGGTTTCACGTCGGCCGATGAATTAGAAGAAGTAGATATTGGTCCTAGAGATACACCTAGGCCAACGTATGTAAGTGCCAAGTTGGATCCTGAGTATAAACGAGAGTTAGTTGATTTGTTAAAGGAATTTAAAGACTGTTTTGCTTGGGAGTACTATGAGATGCCTAGTCTAGACCAATCAATTGTCGAACATCGGTTGCTAATCAAACCTGGATATCGACCGTTTAAACAGGCTCCAAGAAGATTCAACCCAAACATGATTGATGATATCAAAAAGGAGACTGAAAGGTTACTAGAAGCAAAGTTTATCCGACCGTACCGATATGCAGAGTGGATATCGAATGTTGTCCCTGTGTATAAGAATAATGGAAAATTAAGAGTTTGCATCGATTTTAGGGATCTGAACAAAGCCACGCCCATGGATGGTTATCCGATGTCGATAGCTAATATGTTAGTAGATGTAGCAGCCACGCATAAGGTTATTAGCTTCATGGACGGTAATGCAGGGTATAACCAAATTTTCATGGCTGAGGGAGACATTACAAAGACCGCTTTTAGGTGCCCCGGCGCAATCGTTTATTCGAGTGGGTTGTGATGACCTTTGGCCTGAAGAATGCCGGTGCAACTTATCAAAGGGCGATGAATTATATTTTTCATAAGTTGATTGGTAGGATTGTTGAAATCTATATCGATGATGTGATGATAAAATCCAAAGGGTACAAAGAGCATCTAGCTGATTTGCGGGAGACTCTGAAATGCACAAGAAAATATAGTCTAAAGATGAATCCTAATAAGTGTGCTTTTGGAGTGTCAGCTGGACAATTATTGGGTTTTATGGTCCTGAGAGATGAAACGAAGTTGGTCAAAAAAGCATAAAAGCAATTGATGAGGTAGTTCCCCCGACTACTAAAACAGAGTTACAATCTCTGCTTGGTAAGATTAATTTCATTAGAAAATTCATTTCGAATTTGTCGGAAAGAATTCAGTCGTTTTCTCCCTTGTTGAAGTTAAAAATGATCAAGAATTCAAATGGGGTGAGGTACAACAAAAGGTGTTTGAAGAAATAAAAGAATATATGAAATGTCCACCTATGTAGGTCCCTCCTCAGCAAGGTAAGCCTTTTAAGTTGTACATATCGATTGATGACAAGACAATTGGATCGGCCTTGATGCAAGAGTTTGAAGGAAAAGAGCGAGTTGTTTTCTATCTGAGTAGAAGGCTCCTGGATCCAGAGACAAGATATTCTCCCACCGAAAAATTATGCTTGTGCTTATATTTCTCTTGCACTAAGTTGCGACACTACTTATTATCGGTTGAATGTACAGTTGTTTCCAAGGCTAATGTAATTAAGCACATGTTATCAATGCCAATACTGAATGGGAGAGTGGGAAATTGGATTCTTGCGTTATTGGAATTTGACTTGAAGTACAAATCGGCTAAAGCAGTCAAAGGACAGATAATTGTCGATTTTGTTACCCAGCATCATAAGCCAATCATTGATTATGTGGAGCTAATGCCTTGGACGTTATTCTTTATGGATCATCATGCAAGCAAGGTGGTGGCATTGGTATTGTTATTATTTTGCCTTGGGGGCAGGTTTTGAGTTTGCTCTTCCAACTGAACCAATGATTACCAATAACCAAGCAGAATATGAAGCTATTCTTAAGGAACTTCAACTTCTTCATGAAGTAAAGGCCGAAGCAATTGAAGTATTTGGAGATTCACAGTTAATTATTAATCAGTTGATCGGCCTATATGAGTGCAAAGAAGATACTTTGAAAGGATACTATGATGAGTGCCAAAAGTTGCTCAAAGAATTTCTTCATGTCTCTTTCCAACATATTTCGAGAGCACAAAACCAAGAGGCTAATTGTCTAGCTCAAAGTGTATCAGGATATCGGGTGTTTTGAGAAGTCTTGAGTAGTGAAACCTCGAATGATGATTGGAGAGTTGAAATAGCTGATTACCTTAGAAATCCGTCATGGAAAGTTGCCAAAAAGCTAAGATATAAATCAACTAAGTATGTTTTACTAGATGATCAGCTATATTACAAAACAGTCGATGGAGTATTGCTCAAATGCCTAAATCGAGAGGAAGCTAAGGTGTTGATGGGCAAGGTGCATGAAGGGATATGTGGAGCTCATCAATTAGCTTATAAGATGAAGTGGATTATTCGCAGAACTGGATACTTCTGGCCAACAATATTGGAAGATTGTTTTGAATATTACAAGGGGTGCCAGGACTGTCAATGTTTTGGTAATGTCTAGAAATCACCTACATCGGCCATGAATCCAATAATCAAGCCATGGCCGTTTTGAGGTTGGGGAATTGATTTAATTGGCCAAATTTTTCCGCCCTCAAGCAAATGACATAAGTTCATATTGGTAGTGTTTACACCAAAATTTGGAAGAAGAGTCATAGGGACTTGAAAGCACCCAAGATCATGTCATCAAGGAATCAATTGCATGCAGATTAGAACCAACTGATTTGAATATAGCACTGGGATCGGCTTTCTTCAGGTAGCACGAGCAAATAATGACAAAGGCTACGATCGGCGCCAGGACGAAACATGTTGGACTCTACAAAAAGGGAAAGATTAGAGTCTAGGTTATCTTAAATTAGGAATGTTTTCTCTTGGGGCCAAAGATTGTGATGAGTCATACTTAGATAGGAGTCATGCGCAGGTCCTGGGTATAAATATCAAACACTGGCTATTGTAAAGAAACACACAATCAATCTAATACAAGTTATTTACTTTTTTCGGCTCTGGCCACCCCTTAGGAGTAGGAGTAGAGTAGATCTTGGCGAGTTCTTCAGCAAGTACGGCTGCATCGATCCGGTCGACATCCACTGCATATTTGTAAGTACCGTCATGGCTTATACCTCTATTCGTACGGCTGCATCGATCTGGTCAACCTCCACTGCGACTCTGGTATAGGTTAGTTATCGACTCTTGTCTAGTTCAAGTACAGCTGCATCGATCTGGTCGTCCTCCACTGCTCGAACTAGATTAAGGTCAAGTTATCGGCTCTATCTAAGGGTGGCCTTCCTTCGGATAGATTCATTAAGTTACCAATATTGCTTGTTGCTTCCATTATCTATTTAATTACAGCAATATCACTTCGCCCAATTGGGATTGATCTAGATCGGCCTGATATCTTTTTTAACCCAACATTTGTTAATCACAACTGATCTAATTTGCACTTTAAACGATGAGTTATATTTTATCAGCTGTTTTACATCAATCTTGATCATGCATAGCGTGCGGTTAAGGCATGTTTGATCTTGAGTAGATCTATTGGCTAGCGAAAATCATTCCATGGCCCGTTATCATGGCTTGTGTGATTCTGCCTCACAACCCACTATTAGCACCGTGGAGTAGGGATCGTTATTTGGTAGATCTATTCCTAAGAGGGCATGACCTTAACTGTGCATTATGCCTGAATCGACTGTTTTAGTCGATATCGAGCGCTTTCACGAACAATTCGCATCACAAGATCATTGAAGTAGGGATAGGTTGAAAGATATGTTAGCCCCATGATCTTATTATTGTATTATGGCCTGCATGATTCTGCCTCATGCCCCACTGATATTAGTAATAAGCTAGGGTCGTCGAGTCTATTGTTATTTCTATGGCCTGCATGATTTTGTCTTATGCCCCACTGGTTATAGCAATAGATGAGATCTAATATGTTCATTAGATTTATCTCTATTAAATGATTGAATGGTGATGAACTGTTTCTTTTATAAAGGAGTTCGGTTCTTGCAGTCATTGGCTTAACATGAACTAATTACTATTAATATCTTATTGTCATTGACCAATATTTGTTTAAAGAATGATATTCATCCTGAACGATAACCGATTCTTCCAACACAACCCCATGAGCTTTAACCTATTTATTCTTATGAATATGCTGGAATCGACTATTTAATCGATCTCCTTTCATATTGGCTCTCAGAGCTGCACATTCGGGACTATCTGGCAACACCGGCATGTTCCACCCTTAATTACTGATAAACTTTCTTTCCTGGTCAATTATAGGGACAAATTGACTACCACATCTCGGGAGGAGTGCGTAGGATCGACCATCCCTGCGCTGAAGCTAGGCGGATCTCTAGCTCCATCAAGTGGACCCTTCTGGCTTGCTACGTGTGTCCTTGGCACGGGACAAAATTCCACGTCGACACATGTTTCTGGCACGCCCGGTGGGACCCCACAATCATCATAGTGGTTCACAACAACAATGACATCCTTATGATACATTATGAAGATCTACCTAATGGAGATAAAGATGTCATCGGCAAAGCTATAGAAGAGTTTCAGAACAAGTGTTTGTTGTCCTACACCAAAACACGTGACAACACAATTGTTCAGAAATTTCTACTACCAAGAGTTCTATTACATGGGCAGACAGATACTGAAGCTGAAGATAGGCGTTTCTTTATGGAAGTTGTAGACAAATCTGTTCGTGATGCCATATCAAGCCAAAATGAAGCTTTCTTGGACACATTCCACAACGCCATGAAAGAAGCGATTCAAGGGTTTCTAGTTGGTCAAGGTGGACTGGCTTATTACAACATTCTAGATCCGTCGACCTAAGGGACTAATCAAGTCAGTACCAGCCGTCAAGAAGCAGCACCAGCTAGTAATGGTGATGTCTAGGCAGTTTAGGGTTCATCTGAACAAGCTCAAGGAACTACTGCAAATCAGATACAGTATAATCCTAGAACGCCAGTATAGCATGTGCAACAGCCGGCGGGGCAAAGTCAGAACTAGGTGATCAATTTTGGCACATCAGGCCACATACCATTGTCGGCTAAAAAAATAGCACCATCAATGCAAAGGATCCATAGAGATATAGATCCTTATGTCTACAATCAGAGACTTCAAGCAGCAAGCCAGCAAAGGACCTAGCAGATAGAGATTCCACAAGGGTATCACTATGGCACAGATTATAGCACCCTTCACATGATTCCAAATCCAGGGTATCAAGGCGCATGGGATTTCAATCCACAGATGGGTCAGCAGGTATAGAGAAATCCAAATCCACAAGCTGACAAGTTGTTGCTGAGGGTGACTGAGATGATGAAGAACCAGTTCGGTCTAAAGCCAAAAGGGTTGACCTTTTCATACATGCGCCCATATCCAAAATGGTATGATTTGGTCGCTCTTCCTACAAATTATAGGCTTCCAGTGTTTGCTAAGTTCACTGGCCAAGATAGTACAAGCACGCTAGAACATGTTAGTCGGTATCTTACACAATTGGGTGAAGCATCAGTTGAGGATGCCCATCGAGTTTGTTTCTTCTCCTAGTCCTTATTAGGGCTAGCCTTCACTTGGTTTTCATCATTGCCAGTCTATTCTGTTGCCAATTGGGCTAACCTAGAGAAGAAGTTTTATACATATTTTTACACTAGGATTGGAGAAAAGAAGATTACCAATCTGACAACTATAAGGCAGAAAACTAATGAATCGGGCACTGAGTTTCTTTAGAGGTTCTATGAAACTATGAACTTGTGCTTCTCCTTAAACTTGGCTGATGATCAACTGGCTGCTTTAGCCATTTAGGGAATGATGCCAATGTGGAAAGAAAAGCTGTTGGGACAAGAATTTGATAACTTGGGCCAATTGGCTCAACGAGTGGCAGCACTCAATAGCCAATTCCAGAGTATGCGCAGAGATACCCGATTTTAGAAGAGTACCACAGTAGCCGAAGCTTATGATCCATACTCGGTCGAGGACAACTATGAAGATGAAGAAGAAGAGATTGCTGCGGCTGAATGGAATTGGGGCAAGAAAACAGTAATGGTGCCAAACCCTTGGGGAAGAGGAGTCGAGGAGAGCTATGACTTTGATGTCACCAAATCAGACAAGCTCTTCGATTTCTTGCTTGAGAAGGGGCAAATCAAGTTGCCCGATGGTCATGTTATGTTGCCCCCTTATCAGTTGAAGAATAGGAAGTTCTACAAGTTCCATAATGCTACCTCTCATTCCACTAATGAATGCAGAATCTTCCGGCAACATATACAGAGGGCTATTCAGCAAGGGAGGCTCAAATTTGACACGCCTCGGAAAATGAAAGTTGATGATAATCCTTTCCTAGGAGATCAAAACATGGTTGATGCTAGGCTATTCAAAGGAAAGACTAAGGTCCTAACATCGACCAAATCAAAAGAAGCTAGAACAGTCGATCCCAAGATGCAAATATCGCCTGACGAGTACAGGGAAATTAAGAGACGTCGTGATAAGCAAAAGAGCCAATATGAGCAGGGAGAAACATCAAAAGTAGGGGCGATAAGGCCATGAGTTACATCTCGAATTCTGTTGAATAAGTGGTAGCGGCAGAAGGAAAAGGATTATCAGCATTGGGAAAAGGATCAAGAATACCAGCGTCAACTAGAGAAGGAGAGGTATGAAAGGAAACAAGCCGAATCACATTGGAATTGTCCCTTCTTCAGACATTGCTGGAATGAAGGTTTGAAGTTGCCTACTAGACATGACTGTCCAACAATCAATATTGGGAGTTTAGGCAATCTCAAACCAACCGTCGGTCTATCCATACTCAAGATGCATATCATCATAATAACATGGATTGGCGCTTGAAAAATGGAAGTGTTCATGATCGGCTTGGAGAGAGAATTGTTGACCAAGACTGGGTTGATTATGAAGAGGAAGGCAACGAAAGAAAATATGTTTGGTAGGAAGGACAATGGTGTCCAGGAGGTTTAACAAGAAGCCAGAAGAGAAGGGTGTAACACCTAAGGAATAAAGAGATGGAATGGGCTCAGGCATCCGGTAAACCTCAAGTATGGCGTACTAAGCAAACAGCCGATAGAAAGCAACCATCGGCTAATATCCAAATGGCTTTTCTGTTGCCATCAGAGTTCAGAGCTCCGGCAGATCAAGAAGTTTATTCGGATTTCAATGAATCAGAGTATGAGGAGATAGTTGCCAAGTTAATGGTTGTACAGCAAGCAATATTTGACAAATTAGTCAAGCATCGGCACTTAAAAGCTTTATATATGAAAGGTCATGTTGATGGAAAGCCGATGAACAAGATGTTAGTGGACGGAGGTGCTTCTATCAATCTTATGCCTTACACCACTTTTCGTAAACTTGGCAAAGGACTAGGAGATCTGATGGAGACTGACATGATGCTCAAAGATTTTGGAGGTAATGTATCTAAGACCCGGGGGGCAATAAACGTCGAACTAACAATCGAGAGTAAGACTCTGCTCACCACATTCTTCATCGTCGATGGGAAAGGGTCATATAGTTTGCTCCTTGGTTGTGATTGGATTCATGTGAACTATTGTGTACCGTGAACCATGCATCAATGTTTGATCCAATGGCATGGAGATGATGTTGAGCTAGTTCGTGCTGATGAATCTATTAGCATCGCAATAGCTGATCCAGTCTTCTAGGAACTAGGAGACTTCGAATGCTTTTCTGGCAAGTTATGGGAAGGATGCTTCATTAAGGTCAGCAATGAAAGCCAACAGCCGATGCAAGCAATCGGCTCTAAGAGTTTGTTCTAGAAAAGTCACGGCTTCACGACGGCCATTGGATTAAAGGAAAATAAGCATTATATCCTGGAGATGGGTTTAGGCCGATGTATGTGGATGCTGAGTTACATTGTAAGTGCGATTCAGAGTTAATGGATTTCTTAAAGAAGTTCTGTTTTGCTTAATAGGATGCTTGACCTGGGTTGATTAATCATTTGACCTTTGATATGAAAAGTTCTGCGGGACATTATCCTAGCATTTGATCAATACTTGATAGTTGACTCGTTCAATCATCAGCTCTAATAGCCAGTACCAGAAAGGTATCGCCTCTAGTTCAAAAAATGAAAAAAAATCTTCAAAGATGTGAAAGCCAATACGATATGTATAGCCTATAGAGCAAGAATAAAACAAGAACATTCATGACATATACAGGGGTATTGCACTGAGACACATTCATGAAAAGAACAGGAGGCTTTGTTCATTGGATTATCCTAGATACAATCTAATCAACGACCTTGTTCACCACATCCTGGGTGGATGTGATGTCCACTATGGCCTCCACTACCATAGCAAATTCTTCAAGCAGGTCCTCATGTTCCTCAAGGCCATCGCCCATTCAAAACTAGTCTCCATGGCATGGAGCTCGTACCTAGTTTGGACTTGTGCCGCGGTCAGCGCCACCGCCGCACCGTGATGAACGCCATGGAGGGCAATCTCCTAAACGTAGGCCAGGATGTCTTGGAGACGAGTGGCGATGGGGGAACCATGAGCATTGACGGCGTCCATGGCCGTGTTCACCGCCAGTTGGAGAGACTCCAACTACACCATCAAGGTTGACAATCATAGGAACAAAAAGACTATCAAGATAAAGATAATGGAAATCGGAATGAGGCATTCCTAGAATTCATCTTACCTCCCACCATGGCGTCAGACTCAGCCAGCCATGCTCGGACGGCGCTGGCCTCCTCCTCAGCCACGTGAAGGGCGGCCTAAGAGACCCCAAGGCGAATCTCAAGTTGGCCGTTCTCCTAAGTCACCTCAGAATAACAATTCTGAGCCATCCTCCAATCATGAAGGTAGCGCTGGGCATCGTCACCATTGTAGGAGTCGAAAGAATCCGATGACGAGGCTGGCACAGAAGATGCGGCATCAGAGGGCCCGCCAGCCCTAGGGAGAGCACAAAGACTGTCATTCACAACAAACCTATAGGTGAGTCAGAATAGTTCATCATCATAAACAAGCAATGTCAATCTCACCTCATGCATCGGAGACGCTAGTTCATCAGCATGTTCACCTCTGGGATCTCCTCCGCCGCACGCTTGCCTCGGTTATCCTCGCCGGCCATGAAAAATGATTGGATCTACGGAAGGGAGAAAGAAAACCACTATAGGGTTTCGGCAGGTGGAGAAGAGCAAAGGAACAGTTGCGAGTGGAGATGTGTTCGAGGCCGAAGCCATTGGCTGGTATTTGAAGACATGAAGCGAAGAGGTGGACGCATCGGGGCATGCAAAAGGCAACCACAATTAATGGAAGGCGAAGCGCCACTTCACTAATGCCGATGGGAATACGGCGTTGGGCAACTAAGGGCAAGAAATCGAAGGGTTCTCTCAGTAAAAGTTGTGTTTTCAGACTTAATTGGATTAAGATTAGAAGTCTAGGGTCAGCTGTATCAAATTGGCTCTTTAGCCGAAACAAGAAGCATAATTAAATAATGGAGAGTATGATCAATTCTACACAAGATACGCGTTGAAATGTAGATTTCAAGTCTAGAACATCATGGATCGCTCTCAACATTTCTAGCCAAATAGCATCAACTCCCGTGATCTGTTGTTTGCCTTCTTCGACTGATCTAGGGATGCTCTCGAGGATGTACTTATGATGGTCAATGGCAATAAGACTCCGGAGAAAGCTGGGAATGGATTACCCTTGACGGCCAAGGGCAAGATAGCCAGTATGGTCGCCTAATCGGGAGAGACCTTATCGGATCAAACGTTGTGCACCTGGTAATATTTACATTTTGGAGACACTGAGAGGAGAAGAGGAATTCGGCAGAGCAATCACATGGGGAATATTTAAAGGAATATTACCCTAACATTTGGACTAATACTTGACAACTAGTTTGCTCGACTGTCAGCTCTAATAGCTGATACTAGAAGGGTATCGCTTCTAGTGCGAAGATAAACCTAGAGGGGTAAAAGTTGGTACGATGTGTACCACCCACAAGAGCGAGGCAAACATGGACAAAGTGTTGCATGAAGTAAAAGGAAAATCATTGGAGACGAGGGAATTGTTTGATGATATCACTTATTACAGCTACAGACTAGAAAACACTTTGTTTACTATATCATCGGCATGGGAGGTCAGGGCTACAGAGTTGGCGGCGTTGAAAAAAATCCTCTACCAGTGTTCATAATCTCCAGGGTATCCGGTGGCCGGAGCTCCATGGGGAAGAAGCCAAAGATCATGGCCAGAGTGAACTTGCTCAGCAGCCAACGCCATGGCAGCACCATGACGAACGCCATGAAGAGCAACTTCTCTGATGCGGTTTGGGATGTCGTGCAAGTGAACCACTGGAACGGTGCCCCTAGCGTTGATGAATCCCGCTGCATGGTCCGCAGCTAAATGAAGGCTTTCCCACTGAGCCGATAGATCTAAAGGATTTAAGGAAGAGGTGATTAGAATCTTGGAGGCAAAAGTTAAGAAGAAACAGAAAATTATGGTAAATGTCTCACCAGCAATTCTGGCTTTAGCCTTGGCTAGCCTCTCCCGCACCGGGTTGGCCTCAGGGGGTGATCGGCCCTGAACTATGGCCAGAGCCAACTCCGCAATAGAGAGGCAGTCGGCAAGTTTCTTGCCGGTCCGATCAATGGAAGCGATCAAGTCATCATTATCTCTCGGCCTCCTCAGATAGCGAGGGAGCTGGCGATGAATTGGTGCTGAGGATAACCCCAAAGGCTAAGTAGAGTCGGCCCTCTGCTCTGGAATGATAGGATCCTCACAAGATGCACCCTCTTGGTGATGAAGGCGCTGGCATGATGATGCAAATCCGTTAAGGGCCTCCTCGGTAGACCTCTTGCTGTTATCCATGATCTCAGACCTCTGGAAAAGGCAGGAACTATACTAAAGATGTAGAAGGTTTGAGACAAAGCAGGTTGTTGTTCGATCCATGGCCTTGGCCCATATATATAGCCTAGGAAGGTGAGGAGATAGATTTCGCCGGAGGTGTGAAATTGGAATCAGAAACGGAAGCGGAACGACACTCCGGGAATTTAGGGGACGGATAAGGAATAGATAATAGATTCAAACTTATTGCTTTCTCAAATTACAAAATATCGTGGGACGGATATGAAGAATTGACATTGACCAAAGATCAACCTATCAAGGCTTCTTTGG
Organism: Miscanthus floridulus; assembly: GCF_019320115.1. Classification (NCBI taxonomy): domain Eukaryota; kingdom Viridiplantae; phylum Streptophyta; class Magnoliopsida; order Poales; family Poaceae; genus Miscanthus; species Miscanthus floridulus. Next base: position 34,161,382 of record NC_089583.1, read on the forward strand.
ATTGAAGGGAGTCCGGATCCCCACAAGGCCGAAGGTCATTGTGAACTGAATCAACATCGGCCTGTTGATAAAATTGTGCCAGAGAAGAGGAAAGGTCGCCCGCCTAACATATGCTCAGTCGATTTCTCGGTAAATTTAGGAACTATGGGAAAGAAGCCTGTGGCTTTCTCGGTGGGCATTTGGAGCAAACAAGGGGAAGGTGTCCACACATTTTAGCCCTCGCAAACACTAGAATAGCTTTGCGAGCATGGAGAGAAGACTCAGGTGATATCACAAGAATTTTTCTAGTCGTAATAGCTGGTCTTCTTGCTCAACAAGGCGCTAGAATGAGCGACACAATCACCCTATGCACAAGAATTCTTCTAACCGCTTGAGATTTTCATAGCAAAAGGATAGACAATGGAGGGTCCAGCAGAGTGAGAAGCACTCGAGAGGGCAGATGGAAGAGAAACATAGCTGAATTGTTGAGTTGCTCTCGCCAGGGTTGGATAGGCATTTTATAGCCGGCCTGGAAAGATGAATCCAAGTGCCCGTGAAGCAATGATACTGTCGTAAAAGTTTTGAAGCATGGGCTCATGAGATGACATAGGTGGCAACAAATAGTAGACCCTAGATCAAGATTCTCTACCCATGACTGTGGACCTATCGAGGGTACAGACGTAATAATTTTGGAATAAAATTACTTTTATCCTAAAATTGGGGGGCATGTGTTTACACTAAAATTTGGAAGAAGAGTACAGGGACTTGAAAGCTCCCAAGATCATGTCATCAAGGAAGCAATTGCATGCAGATCGGAACCAACTGATTCGAATATAGCATTGGGATCGGCTTTCTTCAGGTAGCACCAGCAGATAACGACAAAGGCTACGATCGGTGCCAGGACGAAACATGTTGGACTCTACAAAAAGGGAAAGATTAGAGTCCAAGTTATCTTAAATTAGGAATGTTTTCTCTTAGGGCCAAAGATTGTGATGAGTCGTACTTAGATAGGAGTCATGCACAGGTCTTGGGTATAAATATCAAACACCGCTATTGTAAAAAAACACACAATCAATCCAATACAAGTTATTTACTTTTTTTAGCTCCAACCACCCCTTAGGAGTAGGAGTGGAGTAGATCTCGGCGAGTTCTTCAGCAAGTACAGCTGCATTGATCTGGTTGACCTCCACTGCTTGTATGTAAGTACCGTCATGGCTTATACCTCTGTTCGTACGGCTGCATCGATCCGGTCAACCTCCACTGTGACTCTGGTATAGGTTAGTTATCGACTCTTGTCTAGTTCAAATATGGCTACATCGATCCGATCAACCTCCACTACTCGAACTAGATTAAGGTCAAGTTATCAGCTCTATCTAAGGGTGGCATTCCTTCAGATAGATTCATTAAGTTACCGATATTGCTTGTTGCTTGCATTATCTATTTAATTACAGCAATATCACTTCGCCCGATTGGGATTGATCTAGATTCAGCCTTATATCTTTTTGAACCCATTGTTTGTTAATCTCAACTGATCTAATCTGCACTTTAAACGATGAGTTATGTTTTATCTGCTATTTTACATCAATCTTGATCATGCATAGCGTGCGGTTAAGGCATGTTTGATCTTGAGTAGATCTATTGGCTAAGGAAAACCGTTCCATGGCCTGTTATCATGGCCTGTGTGATTATGCCTCACACCCCACTATTAGCACCATGGAGTGGGGTTGTTCTTTGGTAGATCTATCCCTAAGAGGGCATGACCTTAACTGTGCGTTATGCCTAAATCGGCTGTTTTAGTCGATATCGAGCGCTTTCATGAACAATTCGCATCACGAGATCATTGAAGTAGGGATAGGTTGAAAGATATGTTAGCCCCATGATCTTATTATTGTATTATGGCCTGCATGATTCTACCTCATGCCCCACTGATATTAGTAATAAGCTAGGGTCATCGTGTCTATTGTCATTTCTATGGCCTACATGATTCTGCCTCATGCCCCACTGGTTATAGCGATAGATGAGATCTAATATATTCATTAGATTTATCTCTATTAAATGATTGAATGGTGTTGAACTGTTTCTTTTATAAAAGAGTTTGGTTACTTGTAGTCATTGGCTTAATATGAACTAATTACTATTAATATCTTATTGCCATTGACCAATATTTGTTTGAAGAATGATATTCATCCGGAACGATAACAGATTCTTCTCACACAACCCCATGAGCTTTAACCATTTTATTCTTATGAATATGATGGAATCGACTATTTAGTCGATCTTCTTTCATATCGGCTCTTAGAGCCGTACATTCAGGGCTGTCTAGCAACACTGGCATGTTCCGCCCTTAAGTACTGATAAACTTTCTTTCCTTGTCAATTATAGGGTCAAATTGAACTAGCACGTCTCGAGAGGAGTGCGCAGGATCGACCATCCCTGCGCTGAAGCTAGGCGGATCTCTAGCTCCATCGAGCGGACCCTTCTGGCTTGATACGTGTGTCCTCGGCACGGGACGAAATTCCGTGTCGACAGATACCAATAGATTACTTCACTAAATGGGTTGAGGTAATTACTTTGAAGACGGTAACCTCAAAGAACATGGTTGATTTTGTCAAGGAGCATATTGTGTATCATTTTGGGATTCCTCAAACTATAACTACCAATTAGGGGACAATGTTCACTTCAGACGAGTTTGGAGATTTTGCTGCCAGTATGGGAATCAAGCTACTAAATTCTTCTCCTTACTATGCTCAGTCTAATGGCCAGGCAGAGGCGTCCAATCAAATTATGATTAAGCTGATCAAGAAAAAAATTGAGGAACAGCCAATGAAGTGGCATTCAATGCTTAATGTGACACTATGGGCATATAGGATGGCCTGTCATGGATCAATTAAAACGTCACCTTATGAACTTGTGTATGGCCATAATGCAGTTCTTCCTTGGGAAGTTCAGACTAGATCGAGGCGTGTTACATTGCAAAATGATTTGTCAGCCCAAGTTTACAAGAATTTTATGACAGATAACTTAGAGGACTTGAGTTGCCTTCAGCTGCGTGCTCTTGAAAATATCGAAGCCAATAAACTGAGGGTTGCAAAATATTACAATAGAAAGGTCAAGATTAAGCAATTTTCTAAAGAAGACTTGGTCTGGAAAGTGAAATTGCCGATCGGGTCAAAAGACAGTAAGTTTGGCAAATGGTCACCTAATTGGGAAGGACCTTATCGGATCAAACGTGTGGTGCCTGGTAATGCTTATATTTTGGAAACACTAAAAGGAGAGGAAGAATTTGGTAGAGCAATCAATGGGAAATATCTGAAGAAATATTACCCTACCATCTAGATTAATACTTGACAACCAATTTGTTCGGTCGTTGGCTCTAATAGCCGATATAAGAACGGTATCGCATCTAGTGCAAAAATAAACCCAAAGGGGTAAAAGCCGATAGGATGTGTATCACCTATAGAAGCAAAGCAAACACAAACAAAGTGATGCATATAAGTACGAAGCAAAGGAAGATCATTCATGACAGAGAAATTGTTTGCTAAATATCACCTATTACAAACTATGGGCTGGGAAACACTTTGCTTACTATATCATCGGCCTGGGTGTTGAAAGCTACAGAGTTGGCAGCGTTGAAGAAATCATTGACTAGGCTCTCATGATCCCCAGGGCATTCGGTGGCTGGAAAACCATGGGGAAGAAGCCAAAGATCGTGGCCAGAGCGGGCTTGTGCAGCAGCCAACGCCATGGCAGCCCCATGACGAACGCCATGAAGAGCGACCTCCCTGACATGGTTTGGGATGTCATGCAAGCGAACCACCAAAATGGCACCCCTGGCATTGACAAATCCCGCCACATGCTCCATAGCAGATTGAAGGCTTTCCAACTGAGCAGTTAGATCTAAAAAGATTCAAGGAAGGAATGATCAGAAATCTTGAAGGCAAAATTAAGAAGAGATAGAAAATTGTGATAGACGTCTCACCTATGATTCTGGCTTTAGCCCTGGCCAACCTTTCCCCCACCGGGTTGGCCTCAGGGGGTGATTGGCCTTGAAGCATGGCCAGAGCCGATTCTACAAGGGAGAGGCAGTTGGCTAGATTCTGATCAGTCCGATCAATGGAGGCTTGTAAGTTGATATTTCTATGCTGTCAGAAATCTAGAGCAGTACTGCTTGTCGTCCGTTTTTGCCTGCTTAAACGTTAGAATCTAAAAAAGTCTTCTAAATGAAAGTTGTAGAGAATTTTATAAGCTTTCCAGAAAGGTAAAATTAGCATCCAGATGATAAATAGAGAGTAAGAGATGCTTGTTTTACTGCACTGCTGTTTGTCCAACTCGCTAGAAAAGTTCATAACAATTATCTTCTTGTATACCCTACCTATATCTCTTGTCTTGATCTTGTGATACCTACTCATAATAGACCATTATCACTTAAAGGTTATATATTATGGACATATGAGACTTATATGATGTATCTATAGATGGTGAACACCAGGAGGAACAACCAGGGAGGCGAGGACCTACCACCACCACCTCCTGTCACTATGGAGCAGTTGATGATGATGCAAACCTATTTGCTTCAGCAGATGGCTAAGAACATGCAGAATTTGGGGCATGGGAATGGGAATGCACCCCCTCAAGTTAGATACAAGAGGGGAGAGTTTCTAAAAGGACATCCACCTATCTTCAAGCACTCCACTGACCCACTCCAGGCTAACGATTGGCTACGTGCTATTGAGAGGCAACTTGAGATTGCCCAGTTCGATGACAAAGAGAAGGTCTTGTATGCTTCTGGACAGCTGCAAGGAGATGCACTTGATTAGTGGGACTCCTTCCACTTTGGCCGTACCGAAGCTAATCCCATCACTTGGCAAGAGTTTCACGGTGCCTTCCGCTCTCATCATGTGCCTGCTGGATTGATGAAGCTAAAGAAGAAAGAATTCTTGGCTCTCAAGCAGGAGAGCATGTCTGTTGCAAAATATCATGACAAGTTCATACAATTGTCATGGTACGCACCTACTGAGGTGGATGATGATGAGAAGAGATAGGAGCTATTCATGGAAGGTTTGAATGATGGTCTCTAGTACCAACTGTTGTCCCATACCTTTGCTAGTTTTCAGCAGCTAGTGGACAAGGCCTTGGTTATAGAAAAAAAGGACCTCCAAATGGAGGGCAAGAAGAGAAAGTTCTAGGGGCAACAGCAAGGGAGTAACTCTTGTGTCTGTACTACTCCTCCGCAAGCTTACCCACAGCAGCGCTATCAAGGTCAGTCCAGTCTAGTCAATTGCAACCAGCAACCATACCGTGCACAGCAGTAGTAGCAGCAGTATAAGGCACCAGCTCAGTGCCAGCAGCAAGTCAACAATGTTCCTATGAAGAATAATGTCCCTAATGCTCCAAAGAAGAATGGCGCACCAAAGGCACCAAATGCAGTTAATGATAACAGATGCTTCAATTGTGGAGAAATAGGACATTATTCCAACAGATGCCCCAAGAGGACAGCTAACATGCAGCAGAACTATGTCTAAGGAAAGGTCAAACATGTAACTGTAGAAACAACTCAGGAGGCACCGGATGTAGTGATCGGTATGTTTCCAGTCAACTCAAACTCAGCTACAATAATTTTTTATTCTAGTGCTTCGCATTCCTTCATAGCATATACTTTCATAAAGAAGCATGGTATTCTCATATGAAGAAACCCATGTTAGTAAACTCACCTAGAGGGGAAATAAAAGCAAATTGGATATGCTTAGCTGCTAGTCTCAACATAAGGGGTAGAATTTCAAGCCAACCTTGTAGTCATAGACTCATCTGGTATTGATGTTATCTTGGGTATGGATTGGTTGAGGTCCCAGAAGGCAGTTATTAATTATGGGAATAGTTTCGTGAATCTTACCACTCCATCTGGAGAGAAAGTTGAGTATGTGGCAACATAGTCAGCCATGGAAATCTATCAGGTTAATCAATTGGAGGGCACAACTATAGAGGATATATGGATAGTAAATGAGTATCCAGATGTCTTCCCTGAGGAGTTACCAGGTATGCCACCTGAATGAGATATTGAGTTTATAATTGAACTTTTTTCTAGAACTGCACCCATAGCTAAGAGACCTTATAGAATGGGAGTGAATGAATTAGCAGAACTTAAGAAACAAATAAGGGAATTGCTAGATAAGGGTTATGTCCAACCAAGTTCTTCACCTTGGGGTGCACCAGTATTGTTTGTAGAGAAGAAAGATGGTACACAAAGAATGTGCATAGATTACAGATCACTTAATGAGGTCACAATTAAGAACAAGTATCCACTGCCTAGAATCGATGACCTGTTTGACTAGTTGAAAGGTGCTTGTGTGTTTTCCAAGATCGACCTCCGATCTAGATACCATCAGTTGAGAATAAGACGTTCTGACATTCCTAAAACCGCTTTTGTGACCCAATATGGACTATATGAGTTCATAGTCATGTCCTTTGGTCTGACAAATGCACCTGCTTACTTCATGTATTTGATGAACAAAGTATTCATGGAGTACCTTGACAAGTTTCTCATGGTGTTCATCGATGATATATTAGTCTACTCTAAGAATGAAGAAGAACATGGGGGACATTTGAGGTTAGTATTGCATAAGCTTAGAGAACATCAGCTCTATGCTAAGTTTAGAAAATGTGAGTTCTGGTTAAAAGAAGTATCTTTCCTTGGTCACATAATCTCTAATGGAGGAGTAGCAGTAGATCCCAAAAAGGTTAGAGATGTGTTGAGTTGGAAGCCACCTCAGGATGTCAGTGAGATTCAGAGTTTCCTTGGTATGGCTGGGTACTATAGGAGATTCATCGAGGGATTTTCTAAGTTAGCCAAACCTATGACTACTCTGTTAGAGAAGAATGCCAAATTTGTATGGTCTAAGCAATGTCAGGATAGTTTTGAGGAGTTGAAGAAGAGACTGACTTCTGCCCCAGTGCTTGTCTTACCTTATCTTACCAAAAGCTTCTCTATCTATTGTGATGCCTCATGGCAAGGTCTAGGTTGCGTTCTTATGCAAGAGGGTAGAGTTGTTGCCTATGCATCTAGACAGTTGAGAAAACATGAGTTAAATTATCCAACTCATGATCTGGAGTTAGCAGCCGTGGTGCATGCTCTCAAGATTTGGAGGCATTACCTGATTGGTCATAAGTGTGAGATTTATACGAATCATAAGAGTTTGAAGTATATATTCACATAGTCGGATCTGAATTTGAGGCAGCACAGGTAGTTAGAGTTAATCAAGGATTATGATTTGGAGATACACTATCACCTAGGAAAGGCTAACGTTGTAGCAGATGCTCTAAGTAGGATGAGTTATATGAACATGGCCTATACAACTCAGCTACCTAGAGAGTTGTGTGAGGAGTTTGAATACCTGAATTTGGATATTGTGGCTAACACCATGGAGTTAGAGGTAGAACCTACTCTAGAATGAGAGATTCATAAAGGACAGTTGAATGATGAAAGGATTAAAGATATTGCTGAACGTATAGTGATTGGTAAAGCCCCAGGATTCCACATGGATGATCAAGGAACAGTGTGGTTTGGGAAAAGGATTTGTGTGCCAGAAGTGAAGTCTATTAGAGAGTCTATTTTGAGGGAAGCTCATGACTCAGCCTATTCCATACACCCAGGGAGTACTAAAATGGATCTTGATCTTAAAGAGAGATATTGGTGGTATGGACTAAAAAGAAATGTAGCTGAACATGTGGCCATATGTGATACATGCCAAAGAGTAAAGGTAGAGCATCAGAGGCGAGCAGGTTTACTTCAACCTATGAAGATACCTGAGTGGAAATGGGAAGAAGTTGGAATGGATTTCATAGTGGGATTATCCCATACACAGAGGGGATATGACTCTATCTGGGTAATTGTAGACCATCTGACAAAAGTAGCACATTTCATTCCTGTCAAAACAACTTATTCTAGTGCAAAGTTAGCAGAGCTATACATGGAAAGGATTGTATATTTACATGGAGTACCAAAGAAGATTGTTTCAGATAGGGGTACATAGTTCACATCCCATTTTTGGCAGAAATTGCATGAGTCCATGGATACGAAGTTGACCTTTAGCCCAGCTTATCATCCTTAGATAGATGGGTAGACAGAGAGGACAAATCAGATTTTAGAGGATATGCTGAGAGCTTGTGCTCTATAGTACGAAACAAGTTGGGATAAAAGTTTGCCCTATGCCAAATTCTCTTATAATAATAGCTACTAGAAAAGTCTTAAGATGGCACCATTTGAAGCGTTGTATGGTAGAAAGTGTAGGACACCACTGTTTTGGAATCAAACGGGGGAAAGTCAAGTCTTTGGACCAGAAGTTTTGCAACTGGCAAAGAAACAGGTACAAACAATAAGGCAAAACTTGAAGGTTGCATAGTCTCGACAGAAAAGCTATGCTAACACGAGAAGAAGAGATTTGGTGCTTGAGATTGGTGACTTTGTTTATCTCAAAGTTTCACCTATGAGAGGAGTTAAGAGATTTCATACTAAGGAAAAGTTGTCACCCAGGTATGTGGGACCCTTCAAGATCATCAACTAGAGAGGAGAAGTTGCTTACCAGCTGGAATTACCAGAACTTCTCTCAGGTGTTCATGATGTCTTCCATGTATCACAGCTTAAGAAATGTTTGAGAGTACCTGAGGAACAATTACCTTTGGAAGAACTGGATATCCAAGAGGATCTATCATACAAAGAATATCCAGTGAGAATCTTGGACACAACGGAGAGAATCACAAGAAGCAGGATAATAAGAATGTGTAAGGTTCAGTGGAACAGACACTCTATGGATGAGGCAACTTGGGAAAGAGAAGATGATCTAAAATCCGACTATCCCAATCTTTTCGAACCATCCGAATCTCAGGGACGAGATTCATCTTAAGGGGGGTAGGTTTGTAACACCCTAAAATATCATTTGCAAATTAGTAATTAACTTTGAGCATTTATTTGATTCTCTATGTATTTCTAACCTAGGCCAAATAATAAATTTTGGTTAAATAAAATTAACTATAAGGTTTAAAACATGTTTGTTGCATTCATGCCAAAGCATACTATTTTGGTTGAGTGTAGGGCTAGATTCTTTGAAGTTGAATTCAAATTTCATTTGAATTTGGCTTGGATTTGAAAACTAGAAATAGAAAAGGATTTTCTTTTAAAAACTTACTTCCTTCTCTCTTTCTAGCCCAACTGCTGAACCGGCCTAGCCCTTCCCGCGCTCGGATTGTTGGTAGCCTAGCCGCCCCTCCCTTCTTTTCATTCCCACATCAGCTCTCTCCACACGTAGCCCGCTTCGTGCCTGGCCTACTCGACGGCCCGCTCCACGCCCTTCCTACGCACCGCACGCGCACGCTTGACAGTGGCCAGCTCGGTGCCACGGCCCGCTTCGGCTTCTCCGCATCCAAGCCACACTGAGCGCTCGGTGCTCACTCCCTCTCACTGTGTCACTGGCCCCACTCGTCAGCCACCTACCTCACCTTCCTCCTTCATCCCGGAGATGGTGCATGCCATGCATGGCAAGTCATCGCCGCCCGCACCCGCAAGGAAGGCTTGCAATCTCGTGATTCTATAGCCCCGTGCACTTCCCTTCCTTCTACCATAATGCCTTGCCTACCTACAAATCCCCGAGCCAGACCCCTCCCTCTCTCCTTTCTCCATTCGCCGCTCGAACTCATGCACTGTCGCCGTCGTCCACCTGCTCCGGTGCTCATTCGCCATCGCCGATGCCTCTCGGAGCTCTGACATACTCCCCCATGTCTATAGGTACCCCCAATTCCTCATTTTGCTAAACTGTCACTCGGATATCCCTAACCCACACCCTTTCTCTCTCTCTAGTTCACCGCCGCCATAGACCCACCCCCTTGGAGCTCTCCTCGACACCGCGACCACTTCCTTTGACCTCGCGGTGAGCTCCTCCACCTACCCATGCTCTCCATTCATTGAATGATGCACTGGAATGCCGTACCGGTGAGTTCCAGTCATGCTGGCCATGGCGCCACCACGGGACTATCGCTCCGGCATGTTCCCCGCCCTAGATTTGCACTCTGTTGAGTCCACGAGACCTCGTGCTACGCGTTTGTGTGCTCGGTTTGACCTAGGGAGGTCCAGAGCGCCGTACCGGCGTTAGTCGTGGCGCACGGCTCGCCGCCAGCCATGGCAGGATCACCGAAGACACTATGCAGCCGATGGGACCCCACCCCCCCTCCCCCCATTCATTCCTTCGCCGTCATATCTTGCATGAACGGTCACGATCAGATCAACCCACGGTCAGCCGCGTTTTGTAGATTAGACCCTCGGTTTCTAGAAAATCAACCCACAGTCCAGTTCAGTTCAAAAGAAAGTTTTCAAAAATAGTACGCGCAGTCCATAATCCATGTAAATTCAGATTTTAATTGTTTTAATTCAAAAATGAGTTCGGTTTATTTACAGAAATGCCATGGAACCTTATTTCATGCATAACTTTTGTGTTTTAAGTCCAATTTGAGTGATTCTTTCACTCACATGTTCGTAGGCAGTACGTAGAATAGATTTATAAGCTTTTCAATCTATGTTTTTACTGTTTGGTGTACTGTTCTAATAGAAGTCTATTTGTATGCATGTAATGATTGGATTGGATGCTTGATTGGTGAAGTGGAACACGTTTAGAGGGTGAGCAATTCGTGGTGACTGAGGATCAACAAGAAGTTCAGCAGTACCTAGAAGAGAACTTTGAGGAAGGCAAGTGTACCAAAGGCCCCTTGTACCTATGAACTTTACAATTCATATTCATGCATGTGTCTAATTTGAAATACCTTTAAGGTCTTTACCTAGATTATTACTTGTACCACATATCCTTGTTACCTAGGGTTTGGGTATGCATTTTGGATAGATGCTGCAACGCTTAACATAAAATAATTGTTAAACATGACTAAAGGCATTATGCAATGTGATAAAATGGAGCTTTTTAGCAATAATTAGGGGGCTAGAGTGCGGGGTTGAGTACTCTAGTGCCTCTCCATAAGGACTTAATCCTGAAGCGGTCACCCAGGAGGTTTCGTACAACCTCATGTGTCATATGGCTCTAATTTAACCTGTTAACTAGATTGTACTAGCTCGTCTATAGCTTTTTGTAAGGGCAAGAGGGGGGCACTAGTTGGTATGTTTCCTTACCTGCTAGGGTGTGTGTACCATGCCGCGACCACATGTGCCAGTCCTAGAGGAGGGCCACATATGGCTAGATGGCTGAAACCTTAGCAGCTATGATTTGTTAGTGTGACTAGTGAAGGGTTATGTAGTGAAACCCTGCCACACTTCCTGGGTAGAGGTGTTGTGGGCTTTGCAAACCCCAACATTGGGAATCATGGCTCAGTGGGTAAAGTTGTAAAATTTTTGCAGAAATATTTGACCTGTTATAACAGCCATGCTCATGGATATGAGCGATCTAGATCCTTCATGATTAGTGGTTACTATGGATGGATTGGGAATTGATATAAACTTGATTATACATTATTATCACTTGGGTTTTGGGATTGTTCACTAAAGTAGTGATTCAGGATGCTAAAACTTGATCAGCTAAAATTGTGAACCATAGTCAAACCATGTATAGCCTTTGAGCCTCATATATCCGTTTGATATACTTGCTAAGCATGGTGAGCTTACACTTGCTTTACATTCAATGAAAATCCTCGATGGGTAACAGATAACGTGTATGAAGAGTTTTCGGCGAATGTCCAGGATTACTAGGATGATGTTCACCAGTTGGAGTCCCTGTGGTAGTTTGGGTTTAGTTTTTCACTGTGTAATAATGTTGCCAATGAGCAAAACTATGTATTAACATTATGATGAGATATGCAATGTAATAAGTACTTTACTTTGATATTATTACAATTTGATGGTATATGTGTGTTTGGACATCCTGGGCACACATATATGAGTACTTGATTTTGCTATGCAAAATTGGGTGCGACACTCGAAGGCTGTGAAGGAGGACCTCGTACTTGGCTTCATTGTTGGTAGCAGGCCAAAGTATTTGTAGAACATACTTAGGCTGCTTTCCATCTAGAGATATGAAGAGAACGCCAGCGCCTGCGCCTCCTAGCTTGAGGGAACCATTGAAATACATCTTCCAACAGTCGAGGATAACTGTCGGAGTAGGCTACTAGGCTTTGGTCCACTCGGCTATGAAATCAGCCAAGACTTGAGATTTGATAGCCTTGCGGGAGATGAACTCGATGTTTTGAGCTCTAAGTTTGACTGACCACTTGGAGATGCATCTTGTTGCATCCTGATTGTGTAGGACGTCGCCAAGTGGGAACTCGGATACCACTGTTACCTTGTGCTCGTTGAAGTAGTGGCGTAGCTTGTGTGAAGTGATCAAGAGGGCATAGAGGAGCTTTTGCACATGTGGGTACTTGGCCTTGGATTCTGATAGCACCTCGCTAATATAATAGACAGGTCAGTGTACCTTATATATGTGCCCTTCTTCAACCCGCTCCATGACTATTGCCATGCTGACTACCATAGTAGTAGCTGCAATGTAGAGTAGGAGTGGTTCGTGCTTCTCAGGTGGAGTAAGTATTGGAGAGGTGGATAGGTACTCCTTGAGCTTCTGGAAGGCTTTGTCAGCTTTAGCTGTCCACTCAAACTTGCCTAACTTCTTTAACAACTTGAAGAAGGGCAAACCTTTCTCCCCGAGTCACGAGATGAAATGATTGAGGGTGGCCATTCACCCTATCAGCTTCTAAACATCTTTGATGCAGTGAGGTCGAGTCATCTAAGTGATTGATTGAATCTATTTAGTGGTAACTTCAATACCTTGATGGCTCACGAGGAAACCCAATAGTTGTCCGTAAGGAATTCCAAGCACACACTTTGTTGGGTTAAGCTTCCACTTGTCTCACGAAGACTGTCAAAGGTTTGTTTCAAGTCTATGATCATAGCAGAAGGGTCCTTGGTCTTGATGATGACACCATCTAGATAGGCTTCTACATTACGACCAATCTTCTCGCTTAGGCATGCCTGGATAGCCAGCTGATAGGTTGCACCGGTGTTTTTTACCCAAAGGACATGGTCATGTAGCAGTAGGCACCAAACGGAGTAATGAAGGATGTCTTGCAATAATCTTCTTTACGGAGGGTAATATGATGGTAGCCCGAGTAGCAATCAAGAAAGGATAAAAGAGCTGACCCATCCGTAGAGTCTACGATCTGATCAATGCAAGGTAAGTCGAAGGGATCCTTCGAGAAATGCTTGTTGAGATCCGTGTAGTCAACACACATGCGCCACTCTTTTGAGTTCTTTTGGACAAGTATAGGATTGGCTAGATAGTTAGGGTGAAGGATTTCCCTAATTAATGTGGACGGGGATCCCGATCTTCCATCAGGTAGAGGTAACTATCATTGTGGCAGAGAATGACACACCGATCCGGCTTCAGATTGAAAGATCAAACCCTGCAATCTTAGCACCACAACTCCTCTGGTTATCAACCAAGACACAGATCCGGTTGACCTCGCCAAGAAGGCTAATCCCTACCTATGCAACGAAGAACACAAGCAAGAACAAGAAAGAAAGCAACCAAATTGCAGATGAATGATTAATCTCACGAATTGGGGTCTCACAAACCAATGAACGGCGAAACTGTTCTTGACAGAATAATCTAAGCAAAACCTGAATCCTAATGGAGGAGCGGTAGCTATTTATGAAGACTGTAGGGTCATGCAAGACCCCTAGACGCGCCCTTAATGGGCCCAAACATGATACATGGTCCAACGGACCAAAAGATGGTGTCGTGGCACCCTAGCAGATTTTGGATGTTGTCTTGTGACCACTATTCCTATTGATTCCGAATAGCTTTTGACATGAGACCACTTGGATTGGCTTCCTTATAAAATTAGCTTTCCATCCATATGTGGATCGTAAAAAACGGAGTCTAAATGCATCCTGGGTGACCAGTTTAAGGAAGAATGATCCTAGAGACCGAGGCAGACTCGAATTCATGTTGGACTGGGCCTCCGGCTTGTGTTGGACGTCCTTGCTGGTCATCATCACCTCCACCACTTCCTCTGAGTCCTTCATGACCCACTCCAATGTTCCTAAGAAAGATAACATCATTAGGTAGTAGTCTATTCTCAAAAGTATGAAAAGGATCGCTTAAGAACGAGCTCACCTCTAAATTGAGTTGACGCATTTGAGCTTAGGTCATTGGACCTTGCATAATGGTTGGAGGATCAGCAGACGCATCTGAAGGAGTGATGTCCTCATCATCCTCCCCCTCTTGAATTGGAGTCATCCTCGACTCAAGCTCATCTTCTTCTCCCAAATAAGGTTTCAAATCTGCAATGTTAAAGGTGGGACTAACCCCAAACTCGGGTGGCAACTCAAGTTTGTATGCATTATCATTTATTTTCTCAATAATCTTATAAGGACCTGCTGCTCTTAACATTAATTTAGACTTACGTAGCTTAGGAAATCTATCTTTTCTCAAATGTAACCAAACCAAATCACCAGGTTCAAGTTTAATCTCTTTTCTACCTTTACTACCAGCAATTCTATACTTTTCATTCATTCTTTCAATATTTGCTTTAGTCGTTTCATGCAACTTACGAATAAAATCAACATGCTCTCTAGCATCACTATGTATTCTCTTAGTGGTAGGTAAAGGCAAAAGATCAATAGGAGCACAGGGGTTAAAACCATACACTACCTGAAAAGGACTTACCTTGGTGGTGGAATGTTCTGCCCTGTTATATGCAAACTCCACATGTGGCAAACACTCTTCCCACATCTTCAAATTGCGCTTCAAAATGGCTCTCAACATGGTGGACAATGTTCAATTCACAACCTCAGTTTGCCCATCAGTTTGGGGATGATATGTTGTAGAAAACAACAGCTTGGTCCCCAATTTATTCCACAACGTGCGCCAAAAATGACTCAAGAATTTTGCATCGCAATCTGAAACAATAGTAGAAGGCATACCATGCAAGCGAACGATTTCTTGAAAGAAAAGGTCAGCAATATGAATAGCATCGTCGCTCTTATGACAAGGAATAAAATGTGCCATCTTAGAAAAACGATCAACCACCACAAAAATACTATCCCTCCCCCTCTTATTCCTTGGCAATTCCAACACAAAATCCATAGATATATCTGCCCAAGGAGTAGAAGGAACAGGAAGAGGCATATACAAACCATGTGGGTTCAACCGCGACTTAGCTTTTTGACATGTGGCACACCAAGCCACGTACCGCTCTACATCTTGCCTCATCCTTGGCCAAAAGAAGTGTGTGGACAACACCTCCTCCATCTT
Organism: Miscanthus floridulus; assembly: GCF_019320115.1. Taxonomy (NCBI): domain Eukaryota; kingdom Viridiplantae; phylum Streptophyta; class Magnoliopsida; order Poales; family Poaceae; genus Miscanthus; species Miscanthus floridulus. The sequence goes on from NC_089583.1 coordinate 34,176,657, forward strand.
CTTGGCCCTAAAATGTCCCATCAATCCGCCTCCATGTGCCTCCTGCAACAACAAAAGACGAATGGAACCAACTGGAATGCATAGGCGGTTAGCTCTAAACAAAAACCCATCATTGATCATAAACTTATTCCATGTATGTCCCTCTCTATAATTAAGCAACACATCCTTAAAATCAGAATCAAGCGCATATTGTTCTTTTATGGATTGAAGACCAAAAATCCGACAATCAAGTTGGGACAGCAATGTATATCTTCTAGACAAAGCATCAGCAATCACATTATCCTTCCCTTTCTTGTGTTTGATAATATAAGGAAAAGATTCAATAAATTCAACCCATTTAGCATGCCTACGATTCAGATTATTTTGAGAGCGAAGATACTTAAGCGATTCATGATCAGAATGAATAACAAATTTTTTAGGCCACAAATAATGACGCCATGTCTCTAAAGAACGAACAAGTGCATACAATTCTTTATCATACATGGAATAATTAAGAACAGGACCATGCAATTTTTCACTAAAATAAGCAATAGGTTTACCATCTTGCATCAAAACACCACCAATGCCAACTCCACTAGCATCCCATTTTAGCTCAAAAGTCTTACCAAAATTTGGAAGTTGCAGCAATGGTGCGTGTGTGAGCTTGTCCTTCAAAGTGTCAAAGGACTCCTCTTGTGCCTCTCCCTAACGAAACACCACCCCTTTCTTCGTCAACTCATGCAATGGGGTAGCAATGGTACTAAAATCTTTGATGAAGCGGCAGTAGAATCCTACAAGACCAAGAAAAATCCTCACCTATGTGATGGTTTGGGGAACCAGCCAGCTCTTTATGGCTTCAATTTTCATCTCGTCCACCTTAATTCCTTGTGGAGTTACAACATAGCCAAGAAAAGAAACTCGATCCGTGCAAAAGATGCACTTCTCAAGGTTACCAAATAAACGTGCGTCACGTAAAGCATTAAAAACAGCACATAATTGATCCATATGTTCATTAAAAGACTTGTTGTAAATCAATATATCATCAAAGTAAACTACCACAAAATGACCAATAAAAGCTCTTAAAACCTCATTCATTAAGCGCATGAAAGTGCTAGGTGCATTTGTCAAACCAAAAGGCATTACTAACCACTCATACAACCCGAATTTGGTTTTAAACGCAGTTTTCCACTCATCTCTAAGTTTCATTCTAATTTAGTGGTAGCCACTTCGCAAGTCAATCATAGTGAAAATTATAGAATCACATAACTCATCAAGCATGTCATCTAGCCTAGGAATAGAATGACGATACTGAATAGTAATATTATTGATGGCTCTACAATCAACACACATACGCCAAGTTCCATCTTTCTTAGGAACCAAAAGTATAGGAATGGCACAAGGACTAAGGCTTTCACATACATACCCATGGTCCAAAAGATCTTGGACTTGCCGCTGAATTTCCTTAGTCTCCTCAGGATTGGTTCGATAGGCAGCTCGGTTGGGCAAGGTCGCTACCGGAATCAAATCGATTTGATGCTCTATCCCTCTCATAGGTGGCAGCCCCAGGGGTATCTCAGCTAGAAAAATGTCCTCATACTCCTACAAAAGGTTAGTGACAGCAGGAGGTACTGAGCTAACAATATCATCAAGCGAAAACATAGCTCGTTTGCATACCAAAGCATAGCAAATATTGTGGGGGTACGCCCCCGGTATCCTCAAGACAAGACATGGGCTGCACCATTAGAGGTGGCCCGGCCCACAAGATCAAGGCGTGCACAGCGCTGCTCGGCGTGCACCGCAAGCTATTGTATAGTACCAAATAGGCTACTTTACTTGTAACCCTGCCCTTCTAGACTATATAAGGAGAGGCAGGGGACCCCTAGCTGGGAGGATCTATCATGATCCATACATCCCATTGACATACAGCAATACAATCAGATGCAAGACGTAGGTATTATGCCTTCACGGCGGCCGAACCTAGATAAAACCTCGTGTTTGTCTTGCGTCACCATCTCGTTCATAGCTTGCGCACATTTCTGCCGACAATCTACTACCTTGGGCATACCCCTAGGTAGACTGCTGACCATATTTCATCGACAGTGGCGTGCCAGGTAGGGGGTGTGCGTACTGCTCCCTAGATGAACAAGATGGTCATCATCCCTGGTTCCATGGCTACGCCGAACGGCCTCACGTTCACCATTGGCTAGATCACCTAGACCACTGGCTCTGACAACTTCATCGCCATGACCACGAAGGAGGCGCAGATCCAATCTGCATTGACCACTACTTCACCTAGCATTAGCTATGGCTCCGACCATGTTGGATCTAGCTCTGGCCACACCAGCATCGTCTTCAGCCACGCCGACAACCCTTCGTTCACTTCCTTGCTACAAAGGGAGGCAGATCGACAACACCGACCTGCTCGACTCCATCGATCAGGTCGGCACCAAGCTTGCTAAAACCCTAGCTCTGGTAGATTCAATTCAAAATCAACCTACCGAGTAGGTAACCACTACCCACAACAGATCTACCTGACCAGCTCGGGCCAGTCGTCCTACATGACTCGGTACGGATCTTGTGGTCACGTCAACTCCTGAAGGGCACTCTATTCGTCGCCGACCAGCCCCCGCAACGGGTCTCTGGCTCTCTGAGTGCGAAGCCTTGATGGAGAATTACTAGGCTTAGCCCTACGGCCTACGAAACACTACTTCCAACTACGCGTACAATATACAATGCTGCTCGGATCTGTGTTTTATACATCGACCTCGGCCAAAGCTGAGCAACTTCATCAACGCTGACCAGATAACGCCATAAGTCGCTGACCAGATGCTCCATCTAAAGCTAAGTCATGCTTTAATATTCTTTTAAATATTCTCCGATCTTCGTATATCGCCATAATGTTTCTCCGAACTGTTTTCTCCATATTTGCTCTCCAAATGATTTTTCGAACCCTCAAACAGTCGCGTTGATGCTCGAACGCCTCCAGACACAGCCCTGTCTCTGGCTCCTCCCTACATGTGCACGAGCGTCTGCCCTCTATGTTATGGGTGGTTGGTAGCGGCTCCTTGGTCACGCCTGTTCCTCCTACACGTGCATGGGCTCCGCGCTCGGCGTTATGGACTATGGGCTAGCTACGGCTGGAGACTCAGCTACACACTAACTATTCGGGCGGTTTATATTAAACATAAATATATTTTCACGCCAACTGATCGTCGAACTGCATACGCCATTTCATCACCATTGCTGATTTTTCTCCAAAGTTCATTTATTTTTACATCATGTACTACCCGTTCTACATGTTTGTATTGTAGGATCATCGTCCACCTGGTGCTCGGACTTCTCCATCGATCAACTAGTCAGACCGCTTGGTTCATGGACTTCGTCACCGACCAGTTGATTGAACTGATCGCCAGCGATGCCGGTTACTCCTCGGCGCACGGATACTTCGTGCTCGAGGACTAAGTGGGCACACTTCACCGCACGGACATCGTCAGCTACATCGGTGCTCGGACCTCACCGCCTACGCTGGGGACTCCTCACTCCTCACTGCTTGGACAATGCCAGCGATGCCGGGGACTCCTTGCTCCTCGGTGCTCGGACAATGCTAGCGACGTCGGGGACTCCTCGCTCCTCGGTGCTCGGACAACGACAGTGACACCGGGGACTCCTCGCTCCTCGGTGCTCGAACATCGCTAGCGACGCCGGGGACTCCTCGCTCTTTGGTGCTCGGACATCGCCAGCGGCGCCATGGACTCCTCGCTCCTCAGTGCTTGGACATCGCCAATGACACGCCGGGGACTCCTCGCTCCTCGGTGCTCAGACAACGACAGCGACGCCAGCGACTCCTCGCTCCTTGGTGCTCGGACATCGCCAGCGGCGTCGGGGACTCCTTGCTCCTTGATGCTCAGACAACGCCAGTGGCATCGGGGATTCCTTGCTCCTCGGTGCTCGGACATCACCAGCGACGTCGGGGACTCCTCGCTCCTCGGTGCTCGGACATCACCAGCGACGCTGGGGACTCCTCGCTCTTCGGTGCTTAAACATCATCAGCAATGCCGGGGAGTCCCTTGCTGCTCGGATCTTGCTATGTCTCATCGATGTGCTATCAAGCTGCTCCATGTTGTTTGGATCAGGGTGCTGATCTTGGGCAGCACGTTTGGGGTCTTGATACGCGCATGTCAGACGACGTGGGCAAGCTTTTAGACTTCTTTTTCTTTGACCTTGCTACAAGATTCAATCTTTATCTTCTAGCAGGCTCGAGGACTAAGTGGGCACACTTCACCTTGCGGTGAATGTGCTTGTTCTCATCTCAAGGCTATGCCCTAGGACTGGCTGCCTGCTCGGCTGGTCTTCTACTTTCTGATCCTGGCACCACATGACTACATCACCTACTATTAGGCTCGGGGACTAGCTATGGGGGTATGGCCCCCGGTATCCTCAAGACAAGACATGGGCCGCACCGTCAGAGGTGGCCCGACCCACAAGATTAAGGTGTGCACGACGCTGCTCGGCGTGCACCGCAAGCTATTGTATAGTACCAAATAGGCTACTTTACTTGTAACCCTGCCCTTCCAGACTATATAAGGAGAGGCAGGGGACCCCTAGAGGGGAGGATCTATCATGATCCATACATCTCATTGACATACAATAATACAATCAGACGTAGGACGTAGGTATTACACCTTCACGGCGGTCGAACCTGGATAAAATCTCGTGTCTGTCTTGCATCACCATCTCGTTCGTAGCTTGCGCACCTATCTGCCGACAATCTACTACCTTGGGCATACCCCTAGGTAGACTGTCGACCATATTTCGTCGACAAATATCATCATCAGAAATTTTAGCAAAGTCACATTTTGTTGCAAGCATAACACCACCCTTCAATTTAATCCCCCCAGCCTTAGAAATAGATGTAGACTTATCCTTTTTAGGTGGGAAAATAGAATTAGCAACTTGCTGATTTTCAGATTGAACATCATTCAAACTAGCAGTGTGTTCTCTATCAGCTTGTACAATTTGAGCAGGGGTCAAAGGTACCAAAGTAATTTTCTTTCCTTTATGCACAAAAGTGTATTTATTACTTCTACCATGGTGTGTAGCATCATTATCATGTTCCCAAGGACAACCCAATAAGAGTGAACAAGCTTGCATAGGTACCACATCACAATCAACAGAATCAGCATAAAAACCAATGGAAAATGAAACTCTGCAAGTTTGTATTACCTTTGCTTTACCAGAATCATTTAGCCACTAAATATGGTATGGACGTGGGTGTGGGCGTGTGGTCAAGCCAAGCTTCTTGACCAAATCAGAACTCACCAAATTGTTGCAGCTACCTCCATCAATAATGACACGTGCTCGATGGTCGCTGATGACAAAGAAAATCTAGAACAAGTTATGGCATTGTAGCTTCTCAGGTTGCTAGACTTGTGAGCTGAGCACCCGCTGTACAATGATGCTCCTATAGGATGCCATGGCCTTGTCACCAAGGACTTCACCATCCTCCTCATCTGCATCTTGGTCTTCTTCATCCTCAATGTCAGAGGTGCTGATGTAACCATCTTCTATAGCAATATATGGCCGTTGACTTGGGTAGTCCTTCTGCACATGGCCAATGCCATGGTAGCGGTGGCACCGAATACCCAAAGTGTGTCCCGTCGATGCAACAGATGAGGAACTCTTGGTAGGCACCTGCAAAGAATTTTTACCTAAATCTGAAGGTCGTGTGGGAGGTGCCTTAGGTGAAGCGGAAACTCCAGAGGCTGTTGGTCGCTTGCTCGCTGGTGGAGGTGCCCGAAAAGTGGTTGGCTTGGTCAGCCCTGAAGATGGTGTCGAGTGTGACGTGTATGTGCTAGTGCTAACCTTGCTCTTGCCCTGCTGTTCACGCCCCTGCAATTCCTTTTCTACAAGCATAGCAAACTGAAACAACTCATTGACAGTGTTAAATTCTTTATAATCAACAATGTCCTAAATCTCATGCCTCAAACCCGAATAAAAATGACAAATGGCATCTTCATTTCCCTCCACAACACTATAGCGCATCAATCCCTTTTGGAGCTCACCATAGTAATCCTGTACAGATTTATCTCCTTGTTCTAAACGCATCAATTTATTACGCAAGTCTCTATGATAAGAAGGAGGAACAAAACGATCATGCATAGCTACCTTAAGTTCTTCCCACGTACCAGGTAAAACATTCTGTGCAGCTAGCCCATTCCACCAAATAATGGCAAAATCCTTAAACTCACTAGTAGCTTGTCTAACTCTATGCTGCTCAGGTACAAGGTGGGCACTAAACTTTTGTTCTACCATCATCTCTCAATCAAGATATCCCTCAGCATCATAATGACCTGAAAAAGATGGTATTGTGAACTTAATCTTAGCATAAGGATCATTGGGCACACAGTGATTATTACCTTGATGTTGGTGGTGGTGGACACCACCCATACCTGTCATGTTGCGGCAAAGACGTTATCGTAATCTCTCTTGTCAGAAGGCTGCTCGACATATGTCCCCATTGGCATCATACACCATGTCTTGACCATTGGTGTTGCTGTCAGAGATGTCGTTGTTGCCCGCCACAAAGGTTTCCAACTCAGTAACCTTGTCGATTAGCGTGGAAATTCGCTTGTCCAATCTCTCCCTATTGTTGCCAATGTTGAGTTCAATGAGTGCGTCAGTGATGGCCTTCCTAATGGCCTCATTCATCCTTTTTTGGGCATCCTCTACAACAGCTTGTAGTTGCTCTTGACTCACACACTCGTTGAAACCCTTAGGATTGTTATCTCCAGTCTGTTCACCTCCTGCCATTGAAAACACAAAAACAGGAACAAACGGTGAAAGTTATCCCTACCAAATGACTACGTGGTTGCAGTGGTGTCACTTTTCACAGCAAGTGGAAGCGTCTTACCAAGCTCTTACAAAGTTCTTACCAACACAAGCAGTGGGCGGTACAACCGACGGCTAGTTCATGATACCTATGAGGCAGTGGTACCGAGATTGCAAGGCCCTTTGTCTATACTGATCTAAAGAGTTTGTGTAGCTTGGAAGGCACACAAAGAGTAATATGTATTTTTGGCACACAAGTCAGTAACAAAAAGTAATGCTAAATTATAGTCCAAAGTACTTATTCTCGTTGCTGGTCTAAAATGTTCCAAGTACTAGGTGTGTGATAAAAGTATGGTGGATAGGAAGGTGATAGGTGTATGAAAAACAAGTATGGTGGATGGAAACAGCAACACAAACAAGGAAATAGACAGCACACGCTAACACAACTCACTTTGGACTTCTCTATGTGCTCCTCTAAATATTGTTCCTCTTTTGTCCCTCTCATTTTTTCTATTTTTTAGGATATCGTTGTTTTTTGGGAAATTTTGACTTTTTTATTTTATTTTTTTGATATTTTTCCTTTACTTACAAGCATAAAAGAAGTAATCACAGAAAATATGAGCTCAAACAAGTGTAAGACATGGCCTGTGGAATTTTCAGAAAACTTGCTCAAAATCGACACAAACCTTGTGACCACGAAAAGAGGATCTTGTGACTACTTTTTGACCAATTTAAAATTTTTGACCCCAAAATTACTGGGGATGGATGAATCCAAAAATTTTTTTTGATCGATTTTGATATATGGAACGTCAAAATCGGAGTTCGTATGCGAAAACTAGACCAGTTTTAAGAATTGGCTCCGAATTAGAGGACAAAACGGGAACAATGTGCACAAAACTGGTCACAACAGCAAAGATTTGATGGAAACGATGGGGGAAAACACACAAATTGGACTCTAACATGACCTAACCAGCAACAAGATCTCGACCAGGACACAAACTCAACACGACGGACTCTGAAACTGAAATATGCAAAAGCTATGGCGCAGAAGGTTCTAGGACAGGAAAAACGAGTATGGCACTGGACTATGGGACGAATGCGAAACACTCAAACTAGAGAATAAATGTGAACCTGACGATATACCTTAGCTCTGATACCACTTAATGTGGACGGGGATCCCGATCTTCCATCAAGTAGAGGTAACTATCATTGTGGCAGAGAATGACACACCGATCCGGCTTCAGATCGAAAGATCAAACCCTGCAATCTTAGCACCACAACTCCTCTGGTTATCAACCAAGACATGGATCTGGTTCACCTCGCCAAGAAGGCTAATCCCTACCTACATAACGAAGAACACAATCAAGAACAAGAAAGAAAGCAACCAAATTGCAGATGAATGATTAATCTCACGAGTTGGTGTCTCACAAACCGATGAACAGCGAAACTGTTCTTGATAGAATAATCTAAGCAAAACCCAAACCCTAATGGAGGAGCGGCGGCTGTTTATGAAGACTCTACGGTCATGCAAGACCCCTGGATGCACCCCTAATGGGCCCAAACATAATACATGGTCCAACGGACCAAAAGACGGTGTCGCAGCACCCTGGCAGATTCTGGATGCTGCCTTGTGACCACGATTTCTGTTTATTCCGAATAGCTTTTGATGTGAGACCACTTGGATTGGCTTCCTTATCAAATTATCTTTCCATCCATATGTGGATTGTCGAAAACGGAGTCCGGATGCATCCTGGGTGACCAGTTTAAGGTAGACTAGTCCTGGAGGCCGAGGCAGACTCGAATTCATGTTGGACTGGGCCTCCGGCTTGTGTTGGACGTCCTTGCTGGTCATCATCACCTGCACCACTTCCTCTAAGTACTTCATGACCCTCTCCAATGTTCCTAAGCAAGATAACATCATTAGGTAGTAGTCTATTCTCAAAAGTATGAAAAGGATCGCTTAAGAACGAGCTCACCTCTAAATTGAGTTGACGCATTCGAGCTCGGGTCATTGGACCTTACATAATGGTTGGAGGATCAGCAGGCGCATCTAAAGGAGTGATGTCCTCATCACTAATGAACCCGACTACCAATAGCTTGGTGATTTCCTTCTTGATTGCGACTTTCTTATCTGGTGAGAACCGTCATAGACGTTGCTTGACCGGCTTTGAGCCACGGTTTAAATCCAATTTGTGCTTAGCCAACTCTCTCATAACACCTGGCATATCAGCTAGCTTCCACGTGAAGATATTCTTGTTTTCCCTGAGAAAGTTGGTGAGCGCGAGTTCCTATTCTTTGAAGAGGTGGGCGATGATGATAGCCATCTTGGAGGGATCACCAGTACCCAGATCAATCTTGATGGTATCTATCTTATGGGTGGTGCAATGATTCTCACCTTCTTAGTCGGAATCTCCATGTCTTCTGGCTTAGTCTGCTATGCAAGGTTGGCAATCTCTATGCTTCATAGGCATGCTACGCTTTGGCTGCACTTTTGATGGCTTCCGTGTTGTAGTCATACCAGTGCTTAAGGTCGCCTCAGAAGGAGAGTACACCATTGGGACCTAGCATCTTGAGCAAGAGGTACGGGTAATGTGGAACGGCCATGAACTTGGCCAGAGCAAGTCGACCGAATATAGCATGGTATGATGATTCAAAATCAGCCTCCTCGAACTTGATGAACTCCATTTGGAAGTTGTTTGGGTTACCAAATGTGACTAGAAGTGTGATCTGTCTGAGTGGCATAGCAGCCTTGCTGGGTACTATCCCGTAGAAGGGGACGTCAGTGGGAGTAAGTAGGCTGGTGAAATCCAAACCTATCTTCTTCAGTGTATCTACAAATATTATATTCAATCCTACGCCGCCATCGATCAGGACCTTGGGGACTGTCATGCCAGCTGTGGCAGAACCTCCTAAATTATAGGGCCCACATACACCTGTCACTATCTGACAACCTTTGACATTTATGCATATATTTCCAATAACTTAAAAAGACTGTCGGGTGTCCTCGGGGAACCCCGAATCATCCACGATTTCCGAGCAGGATCCCGTTACAGAGTCATTGCAGTATTACAACATTTATTCAAATATCGACACCAAAGTAAAAACAACGGAAGTCTTACGGTAACATAGTTTACAAACTAGTTGTTTCAAACCTTACAAACTAAGTTCGATAATTATTACAAACCATAGTAGTAGTGGAGTGGCATAATTAACATATATATTACACACAAAATAAACATCCTGCCCAGGGATCACACATTTAATTCTCATCGTCGGAACGAACAATAGTCATGCAGCACGATCCAAAATAGATCTGCTCATGAGGCTCACCTACAACAAGGGTCAACAAACCCTAAGTACAAAAGTACTCAACAAGACTTAACCAAAATATTAACTGATAACTTAGGAATGCAGGCTTAGGGATTCAAGGTATAGCTTTAACAATAATCAAAGTTCTTTTGCATAAAAGCTCTTTTAACAAAATTCTTTATATAGAAAACTTCATAAGAATTATATACAAAGCTGACACAATCCGCGCTGAGATCATGAAACTTCATATCCAACACCTTCACAAGCCTTATTCAAGTTCCAGTTATTAATACTATGATGATGAATAGTGAGTTGAGTCTCCATAACTGAGGAGCAACGACGATTCGAACCGATTATAAACCCAGCTGGGAATTCTAGACCACATGACATATGCAGGTCCCCAACCTACATATACCAACCTACCCTCAGATCCTCTAAAGCAAGAATGGGTCCGCGCCACCTGAGAATACAGTACTCCACCAATCCAGCCCATTGACACGTGGGTACACACTATTCCCGCCATCTCTCCACTCCCAGTGCGCGAGTAGCCATTCTCGTAATAGAATCGCCAAGTTTAGGCTTACCGGAGTATGTGGTTAGTACTACAAATTCTCACCTCATGCAATTCAACAACGGACGTGCCTTAATCGACACAGGCGGAAAGACCTCGCTCACAAGACCTCCATGTCTGGTGGCTCACACACACCGAGTCCACCCGGTCTAGATTTATTACTCCACATTCCCATATCACATGCTAACATAATTAACCAATGTTCCATTTAAAACTTGCAGGTGGCAGGTAGTCACCCGACTTTCATCGTTCTACGCATAGCTAAGCAAAACTAGGCATATACGAGTTTAAAACTGGTAATATGGTAAATATGGAATAACAAGGTTGGTAATGCACCAATTAGGCTCTTACTTAACTCCTAATCACTTAATGCAGTAACGGAAAGCAAAAGCAAAATTAATTTGTAAAACACAAGGTAGGGTTGTATGCATCCGGGGCTTGCCTTCGTTGACGGAAAAGTCCGGTTCCTGTGATGTTTCACAAGAATTCGATCCGACCTCAACAGATAGATTAACCTCCTCAACAACTTGATTAACTACCATGTGTTCACCTTCGTTCACTACACGTAATAACAATTGTAACACCCTAGGTGTTTAGGCTTCCACTAAATTGCATGTCATTTCATAAACATGTGCATTATCCATGTCATCATGCCATTATCATTGAAACATACATATGCAACATTTTAAATTGTATGTGTTTCAGGCTTGATTGCTTAGAGTGGTAGTAGTGCAACATGTGAATGCAACATGAAACTCTCATACCTTGAAACATGGCAATATGGTAGTAATGTGCCAAGTATAAAATAATCACAAAGTCATGAAACATGCGAAACATTTCATTACAACATTGGGTAAATTGCTTGTTTTGATTGTTTCATCACATGTGATCAATTGAAATGGTATAACAATTGTGTAAAGTGGTTGATCATGGTCTAATACACCTTAACTACACTTAGAGTAATTGTTTGGACATTGTTCATGTAGGTCAAAATGACAAAATTGCCCTTGAATGGAGGTTTGACTTGAAATGAACCCTAGAGTGCCACTGTTTGACTGATTCAAAAGTCCAACTTAGAGACTTTGCATGGCTGTGCACTCTTTACCAAAGTTGTAGCTAATTTATCAAGGAACAGAAGTTGTTTTATGGCCAACTCATGAAAATGTGTGGAACATGGTCAAACATGGCCCACAAGTCAGAATTTCAGACTGATTTCATACTTAGAAATTTTCCTAAGTCTTTATGTGTTTTGCAGTTTCGTGTATCCAACTGTTTCACCTTGTATCTCCCTAACAGAGCCAAACCAGCTCGAGCTCCAATAACAAGAGTTGTAGTTCACATATAGATGATCAACTTTATTAACTATGGCATAGTCTAGAACATCACGGTTTAGGAGCAATTAGCCATCCAACTCGCTCTGTCAGTCACCTTCGATGATCACTGAATCGCTGTTTTCATAAATTGGTCAGTGACCGTCATGGCCGACCGGCTCAGGCAACGTTCACCGCATGGCGTTCATGCACAACCAAGGTCACCACGTCGCACGTTCGCACTCCAGAAGAGGGCCAGCACCTGCTGAACGCGCTCGCCGCTCCATTTCTCCCTCTCGCCTTCCCCGCGCGCAGCGCCGTGTTCACAGCAGCCGCCCGCCATTGCCGACCGAGCATCGCCACCACCATGCACGCACGCCACCATGAAAACGCGTTGCCCCATCTGCTTGTAGCCTCGCCGTGGTCTCCTCTACCTTCTCCACCCCACCGTCGGTTCAATCGAGCCTCAGTAAGGGCAAATCGCCGGTTTCCTTCCACCACCGCCATGGCTGTTCTCGCCGGAGATGGTGCTCCACGCGGCCAGCTCTCCTCGCGCCATTGCTATCCCTCCTCTACCTTGAGCTAGGTCTAGTGCACCCTACTAAAGCCTGTAGAGCCACCCGTTAGGGCTGTGACGCCGTAGCATCGTCGGAGCCGGCTGTGCCGTGACTGAGCGCTGCCGTGGCCATCACCACCCCTCCTAGTTGCGTCAATAGCTGCGAATAAGGGTTCCCCTAGGTCTGCTAGGATGAGGCGAGCATGTAGACACCCTTGCCTTCGCCGGAGAAGCTACCGGCGATGAGCTTCGCCGCCGTCTCTTTCTCATCCCCTGCCTGTCTCGCTTTCACGCGGGACCCGGCTGTCAGCCGCCAAGGCTGAGGCGGGAGCCCAGCGTGGGCCACGCCGCGTCTTGGGCCACGCCTGTACGCTTCGCGGGCCGCTGTTCCTTCGGGCCGGCCCAACTGTGGCTGAGTTTTGTTTCCTTATTTGTTTTGTTTTATTATTTCACAGATTTGTATTGATATTCAAAAATCTGTATTTCTTAGTATATAGATCCAAATGCTATGGTTCTAATTTTGTTGAGTTCCTAGTATTGTCTAGTATTTAATAAAATATTATATGAGCACATGTTTTAGAAATTCTAGATGAATTAAATAGGACTTTGAAATGTGTTTTTGGATACATGCAAACTTGTTTGAATTTTATCTTGAGTTTCTGTGGTCCAAAAATTATGAAATTTTGTGGGTAATCTGTTATTGCTTAGTAGAAGCTTTGGTTAAAATTTCAAAGCTAGTGCATGTGTAGTTTTTAAGTAATAGAAATTCCTTTTATTAATGGATGGATCTTGTGTGAATTTTCATAATTTTTCTATAGATCTAGTATAGGTAAAATTTGGTGAGTAAGGTTCTTATGCTAGAATGATGCTAGGAAAAATGTGAAATCTATTGCTTGACACTTTTCATTAGGGTTTCCTAATTATGCTCAAATTAGACATGTCATCTGTTATTTTGGATACAGCAAGTTATGTTTGCCCAATGGCTTTGAAATTTTTATGGTAGTCTATGTGTAGCATGAGATAGCTACTGTAATTTTTGTAGATTTTTATGAATAGTTTTACTATATATTGCTTAAATCACCTAATTAACTAAATAAATTGGAAAAGGATATTAAATAATTTATTTAGAAGTTGGCACTATACTTTCTGATGTTTCTTAGGTATGAAAAACAAATTGGTAAACTTGGTTTGATCAAGTTATGCTTTTGCACAATCATTAAATAATTAAGTTAGTAACCCTGTCATTTTGGACAGATTCTAGGTTTGCTGGAAATTGATTTGGTTAACATCAGAATCAGGCTTTGCTGTTTACCATTGATTTGTAGAACATTTCATAAGCTTTCCAGAATGTCCTTATACAAGTCATTTGGATTTGTATAACTGTTGTTGTGAGTTAATTACGGGAATACTTGTATGCGTATGAAACTTTAAATGTTAAATTATGTATACCGTTACTATTTCTAAGTTATGGTAATGTTCCTAGGTGTTAGGCCTTTAACCGAAGATGAGCATCTTTATCTTAGGTTATGCAAGTTAGGTAAGTTGATCTTGTTCTTTAAGTTAAGTTAGATACATGCTTAAAGTGATTTGAATGGGGCTAGTCCTACTCGGTAAACGAGTGTCCAGTGATGTTTTCGGTAAACACTTACTGTGATTCATTCATCATGAGCATCATGTCATTCCTTATGCATCAATGGTATTTATCTTTTGCATCGGCATGCAATAGGTGTACCAGAAGGAGTGACCCTGCTGGAATTCGAGGAACCGAGCGAGCAGCAGCAGCCGACACCGGAGATTCAGGAGGAGCAGCCTTCAGGAGAAGTGCTAGACGAGGTCACCGTTGAGTGCCCGGATCACCGTCCTTGCAACTTTGTGAAAGGCAAGCCCCGGAGCATATTAAGCCTCCTAATTTCTGAAATGTAGTTACATTATCATTATTATATATCTATATATATATTGTTGCATTAAGTTTAGATGTTGGATGCAAACAATTGCTGCATTGGTTACCCAATCCTTGTCCAGATATTGTTACCCTGAATTCTATGTAGCTCAGGCTCGTGTAGTGCTTAGCCCTGCTTAAATGCAGTAGAAGTCGGGTGATTTCCTATCACCTGCGAGATATAGGAATATACATGTGGCACGGTTGGCTATAATTGCTATCGTGGAAAAGAACCAGTCTTAATTTGAAATGAAGACCGGACGGAGGCTTGCTGATTTGCAGTGACTCCATCTATGTCGATTAAGTACTGATTCTTGGAGCCTTTCCTATTCATGTTGAACTCATGCCTCTCTCTTTGTTGGCTGGGTCTGGAGACCGACCGCAAAGCCGAGTAGCTCAACTCAGGTCGGGAGTCGATAAGTATAAAGTACGCCTCGGAAGGGAGCCGTAGGCGTGAGTCCAAGGGCAGGTGATTTAAAAGTCCTAATCGTCCTAGCAGAAGGGTTGTCCCTGAGAGCGCTGGCACTGATCGAACCCGCGAATTTGGTTCCTGGGTTGTCCCAAAGGTAACCCACAGCTACCCTTGCTAATTATGCCAGGGTGAGAGTTAGGAATACCCCCTCAGGTGAGTTGTAATTCGATTCGAGTCACCGTCTCTCCCGGTTAGTGAGAACTTGACGGGCTTATCTCCAATGTAGATACACTTAATAACATAATGGTTCAGAAATGATGATATGATGATGACAGCCTTATTATACCTGCTATGGTTAATATTGTTTGCTCCTAATAAGTGAGTGCTCTAGTATAGGTGCTAATCTAGTGGACAGGTAAATAATGATAAGCTTGATGCTAATTTTAAATTGGTTACTATAATCATAAGCTCTTTTATGCAACTGTGTCGAGCTAGCCCACCTGAAAAGCCTTGCATGATCCTTGGTGTCCTTTATTTCTGATTTTGTCGGGTAAGTCTAGCTGAGTACCTTCTTATACTCAGGGTTTATCTCCCACCTGTTGTAGATGACCAGTTCTACTTTGGTTGCTGCAAGTACTGCCTTCTCCCAGCTGGGGATGAAGACTAGACTGTTGGGCATGGTCTCTACTAGTTCTCGTACCTGATAATGCTTTTGTGGGACATGACTCAGACTTGGCAATGTAATTGAAAACTATGATGTTTGTACCAAACTATGTTGCTTCCGCACACTCAAACTTGGTTTGTAATATTCTATTTTAACTCTGATGGATGTAATCCAAATGCTACTTGTGAAATGTTGTAACGGATGATGTGTTGTGTTGAATCACTATGATCTTGGTTTGTATGTCGAGAGTTGGTTGAAATCCTTTGTGATTTCCGGACTACCGGGATTATGGGAGCTTAAGTACAGGAATTTGATCGCTTCGGTGATTGTTTTTGTACCTACGTTCTTATGATTTGGTCGGTTCTATTACAGTTGGCATCAGAGCAAGATTTGACACTAAACACGTCATTTGTGTATTTAAAACAAAAGTATTTGTGAAAATCCTAAATTAAATACTAAGTATTGCCAGTGGTCATATCCCTTATACCCAAATAAGGACTCTTAGGTGGCTTAATAAAGTACTAACTCAGGGGTTCCTGCTTGTTTCTATTTCATTGTCCATACGGCGTGCTATTGTATGGATGTCATCCGCTTGGGTGGTAATGTATGGATCAAAATACCTCTATGCTCTGGTAAGTGGGAGTTGTGAGAGCATGACCGTCCAACCGTCGGTCTAGGGGAGAGTAGTTGTGGTTGCTCGCATACTTACATGTTTGATCATGTATCTATGAGAGTACTTAATTGTGGGTATCTCTGACGGGTAGCTGTGATACTAGAATGTATGCATCAGGGGATGTATGTATGAAAGTATTTAGTTTACTGCTTGTTTTCTATGCTTTTTGGGAAATTATTGGGCTGAAATGAATTTTTCTACAGGTACACTAACAACGTATCGTTGTAGATCGACTAGCTACCATGTATGAGAGAATGTATGTATGCCACCGTATATTTCGCTAGCCTTTAAATTTTTCTAGGTTTGTGAGGACGTATGGATCGTGCATGCATCATGTTCAAGCATACATGGCATTTCTAGCATTATCCCCTCCCTTAAAATTTGATTGTCCCGACTAATTAAATTTCGTATCCCTTAAATGATCCTCCACTTACGTTGCAACTTTTTGCTACAGATGGCGCGCACGAAACTCACTGCTTGCAAGTTCGCTGGAGGTAGGGCGCCTCATCACCGTTTAGCTCCTCGTGAGCTCCGTCCGGAGCCTACTGAGGTGGAAAGGCTGAGGACAGAGCTGGCCTGGGTGACTGTGGAGAGGACTGCAGCTCAGCACCGTTTGGAGCAGGTAACATAGGAAAGGGACCAAGAGACCCTTGAGGTTCAGAGGTTGACAATTGCTCACCGCAACTGTGAACGTATGTTGATTCACGTGATGAACCAATGGAATGAAGCCTAGCACGAAGAGAATGTGTTGAGAGCGCGACAGGTGGAGTTAGAGCAGCAAGTGGCAGTTGCTGAGGAGTACAATGACAATCTCCATGAGGAGGTTCACCTGTTACACAATCAACTTCACCCTCTCCTGCCACCTAATGATGAGGATGAGATGGGTTCTGGTGTCATCATGGCTGAAGGTGATGATGACATGGAGGTCAATGGACCTAAGGACGTTCCACCAGATGAGGAGGAAGATGAGGAGTTAGAGCCTGCTAGTGATGAAGATGGAGGAGAGATCTTCGACACTGACTCTGAGGACGATGCATAGTTTAGCTTACTACTTAGCTAATGCGCTAGAGCTAGTCTTTTGTTGATCCTCATGCATGAACAAGTAGCTTTGTATCAAGTTAATCGTTGGGATGTAATATCGAACCCTATGTTACCCTTGATGTAAGTTTGGAACCACTATGGCTTGGATGTAACCTATCGAACGTATTATGCTCCACGTATGTGAGCTTTTGATGAATTTCGCCTTTGCGGTCTATGGATCTCGTTGTTGGTTAAGTTCATCACATTTATGTGTCAATTGATGCGCTTGATGAGTTGTGTGATTGTGATGAATGATTGTGCCTCTGTTGATTATTTAAATGCATTCTCTCTGATGGAATCAGTTTGGCATAATTATACAATTCATCTACAAAAGTTTCCACATCGTCAGTGCTCATTGGCTATACCTTTTGCAGATGGCTTATAACCTTCGTCGCGGTCGTAGCATGGGAGATGAGGAACAACCACCTCCTCCACCGCCCACACCAGCTGAGCTAATGCAGACGGTCGTGGAAAGTCAGCGCATGCTAGCTGAGGCTATGCGCCAGATGGCTAACCGTGAGGATCAGCATGTCTGCCAGGGACCCGAGCCGAACCAGTACAGCAGCTTTAAGGACTTCATGGACACAAAGCCTCCTATCTTTCGTGAGGCAGAAGAACCCTTACAAGCGGATGAATGGTTGAGCACGATAGAGCAAAGGTTTGGATTGCTCCGTTTGACTGAAGGCATGAAGGCTTTGTATGTAGGACACCAGCTCCAAGGCCCTGTAGGCATCTGGTGGACCCATCATAGGACCACCTTCCCTGCTAACGTTGAGATCATTTGGAACTAGTTCCAGGTAGCCTTCAGGGGACACTTTATCCCTCCTGGTCTCATGGCCATTAAGCATACTGAGTTTACGAAGCTCACCCAAGGCAACAAGAGTCTCAATGAGTACCTCCAGGCATTCAACAACCTGGCAAGGTATGCTCCCGAGTTCATCGATACTGACGCCAAGAGGATGGCTAGCTTCAAGAGGGGACTTTCCCCAAAACTGATGAAGTCAATGGGCAACTGCAAGTGTGTCACCTTCAATGAGTTTATCAGTGACACTCTGACTCAGGAGAACAATGACAAGATATATGTTGCTTCCAAGAACCGTAAAAGGAACTTTGAGGCTGGTGCTTCCCAGTCCAAGGCTCCAATGGTATCTAAGACCCTGTACCGTCCACCCAATGCTAATGTCCGGTACCGCCCACCTTAGAAGAAGAACCAAGCTAAACCGGTTTCTGCAAGGGGTATACAATTTCCTTGCCGAAGAATACCTCTGGGCAGGGTAGCTCCAATGTTCCACTAGCAAATAGGTCGTGCTAGAACTGTAACTAGCCTGGTCATTGGGCAAATAGATGTCCCCATCCTCCCAAGAATGCTCAAGGAAATGTCCGTTAGGGGCGTGTTCACTATACTATAGTGGAGGAAATTCCTACTGGTGAAGTGGTCACCGCTGGTAAGTTCCTTGTTAATGATCACCCTACAGTTGTGCTCTTTGATTCGGGTGCTTCACACTCCTTTATGAGTTCTACTTTTGCATCTGAGCATAATATGGATGTGATTACAATTGTCAAGGGTGGTTATTGTATTAGTGCTGCTGGAAATAATATCCTGACTAACCAAGTAGTTAAAGATGTAAAGATTGAGATTGGGGATCGAGAGTTCCGTACGGATCTTGTGGTTCTACCGAGGGTAGGAATTGATATAATCCTAGGAATGAAGTGGATGAGCGGGAATGGAGTGTTGATCGAAACCTCAACCCGTGTGGTAATGTTGAGGGATCCTGTGGATAAGAAGGGTTTTCTAGTGTAGTTACCTCATGATATCTCTATCCACAATATAGCCAATGCTACCCTAGCCAAAGCCATTAAGGATCTACCGGTTGTCTATGAGTTTCTAGATGCCTTTCCTGATGACTTGCCTAGATTACCTCCGGACCGTGATGTAGAATTCAAGATAGAACTCATTCTGGGTATGGCTCCTATTTCTCGAAGGCCCTATAGAATGCCACCCAATGAGTTGGCTAAGCTAAAGAGTCAGTTGAGTGAGCTATTGAAGAAAGGGTTGATTTGGCCTAGTTCTTCTCCTTGGGGTTGTCCAGCTATATTTGTGAAGAAGAAGGACGAGTCTCTACGCATGTGCGTGGATTATTGCCCCCTAAACGCTGTTACTATCAAGAACAAATACCCTCTTCCTCGCATCGATATTCTGTTTGATCAGCTCTCCAAGGCTAAGGTATTCTCCAAGATCGATTTGAGGTCTGGCTACCATCAGATAAAAATTCGTCCTAAAGATATACCTAAGACAGCTTTCTCTACTCGTTATGGCTTGTTCGAATACCTCATCATGTCATTTGGGTTGACAAATGCTCCGGCCCACTTTATGTACCTGATGAATTCTGTATTCATGCCAGAATTGGACAAATTTGTCATCGTGTTCATTGATGATATCCTGGTATATTCTCAGAATGAAGAAGAGCATGCTGAACATCTGAGAATTGTTTTAACTCGGTTACGTGACAACCAGCTTTATGCTAAGTTCAGCAAGTGCGAGTTCTGGTTGAACAAGATACCTTTTCTAGGTCATGTATTATCTGGTGATGGAATTTCAGTTGACCCTACTAAGGTGCAAGAAGTCCTTGAGTGGAAGGCACCTACTACGGTCACAGAAGTCCGAAGTTTCCTAGGATTGGCTGGCTATTATCATCGCTTTATCCCGGATTTCTGAAAAATCGCTAAGCCCATGACTCGACTACTTCAAAAGGATGAGAAGTTTGTGTGGACTCCGAAGTGTGAAGAGGCTTTCCACACTTTGCGGACCTTACTAACCTCTGCTCCTATATTGGCACAACCTAACATCGAGAAGCCTTTTGATGTCTATTGTGATGCATGTGGCACCGGTTTGGGGTGTGTTCTTATGCAGGAGGGCCGAGTAATTGCTTATGCTTCGCGCTAGCTCCGAAAGCATGAAGTCAACTATCCTACCCATGACTTAGAACTAGCTGCAGTTGTTCATGCCCTGAAGATTTGGAGACATTACTTGCTGGGTAATGTGTGCAACATCTATACTGACCATAAAAGCCTCAAGTACATCTTTACTCAACCCGAGTTGAACATGCATCAACGACGATGGTTAGAATTAATCAAAGATTACAACCTTCAAGTGCACTACCACCCTGGTAAGGCAGATGTGGTTGCTAATGCCTTAAGCAGAAAGGCCCATTGCAATTCCTTGGTTAGTGAAGACTTTCATCTGGCACACCTCCTTCATCCTATAGTACTCCACAATATCACTGTGGATTGCTCTCTTAGAAGTCGAATTATCGAACTCCAGAAGACTGATGTGGGTGTGTTTCACATCAAGCAAAAAATAAAAGAGAAAGAGACCAAGCACTTTAGGGTCGATGACATGGGCATTCTCTGGTTTAATGATAGGCTTGTGGTACCCAAAGACAAAGAACTTAGAAATCAAATTATGGCTGAAGCCCATTCTTCTAAATTGTCCATTCATCCTAGTAGCAGTAAAATGTATTAAGATCTCAAGCTGTATTATTAGTGGACCAAGATGAAGAAAGAAATCGTAGCTTACGTGGCAAGGTGTGATAACTGTTGCAGAGTCAAGGCTATTCACATAAGGCCCGGACTATTGTAGCCACTCTCTATTCCTGGCTAGAAGTGGGAAGAAATTAGCATGGATTTTATTGTTGGACTGCCCACTACCAAAAAGGGTTGTGATTCCATCTGGGTTATCGTAGATCATCTAACTAAATCTGCTCACTTTATTCCGGTCAAGTCTACCTATCATCCTCACAATTATGCTGAGATTTATTTTCAACAAGTGGTACGTCTCCATGGTGTACCCAAATCCATTGTTTCTGATAGAGGACCTCAGTTCATGGCTCGCTTTTGGGAGTGCTTACATCAGAATCTTGGCACTCATCTAATCCGTAGTTCTGCCTATCATCCGCAAACATCAGGACAGACTGAGCGTGTTAATCAAATTCTTGAAGACATGCTTAGAGCTTGTCTTATCTCTTGCAAAGGCTCTTGGGAAGACTGGTTACCTCTCGCTGAATTCTCTTATAACAACAGTTATCAAGAAAGTATCAAAATGGCTCCTTTTGAAGCTCTTTATGGCCGCAAGTGTAGAACTCATTTGAACTGGGTGGAGCCCGGAGAAAGAAGATTCTATGGTATTGATTTTGTAAAAGAAGCCAAAGAGCAAGTCCAAACTATACAGAAGAATATGACTGCCGCACAGGCTAGACAAAAGAGCTATGTTGACAAGAGAAGAAAACCTATTGAGTTTGAAGTAGGTGATCATGTTTATTTGAAGGTATCCCCTATGAAAGGAGTCAAGCATTTTGGAATTAAAAGGAAGCTTGAGCCTCGATATGTTGGACCCTACCGCATTATCGAGAAAAGTGGAAGAGTAGCATATAAGCTCGATCTACCACGTGAGATGGGAGCTATATTCTCGGTATTCCATGTGTCATAGCTGAAGAAGTGTCTTCGTATTCCTGAGGAAAGAATAGCAACAAGGAAAGTCAACTTGAAATCTGATCTTTCTTATGAGGAAAAGCCCGTGCAAGTCCTGGATTCTCAAGAAAGAGTGACTCGTACATGAGTAGTTAAATTATACAAGGTAGTTTGGAGTAATCATAGTGAACGGGATGCAACCTAGGAGCGGGAAGATTATTTAAAGGAAAATCATCCAACTTTCTATACTAAATGGTACGCTTTCCAAATCTCGGGACAAGATTTTTCTAAGGGGGAGGGCTATAACACCCTAGGTGTTTAGGCTTCCACTAAATTGCATGTCATTTCATAAACATGTGCATTATCCATGTCATCATGCCATTATCATTGAAACATACATATGCAACATTTTAAATTGTATGTGTTTTAGGCTTGATTGCTTAGAGTGGTAGTAGTGCAACATGTGAATGCAACATGAAACTCTCATACCTTGAAACATGGCAATATGGTAGTAATGTGCCAAGTATAAAATAATCACAAAGTCATGAAACATGTGAATCATTTCATTGCAACATTGGGTAAATTGCTTGTTTTGATTGTTTCATCACATGTGATCAATTGAAATGGTATAACAATTGTGTAAAGTGGTTGATCATGGTCTAATACACCTTAACTACACTTAGAGTAATTGTTTGGACATTGTTCATGTAGGTCAAAATGACAAAATTGCCCTTGAATGGAGGTTTGACTTGAAATGAACCCTAGAGTGCCACTGTTTGACTAATTCAAAAGTCCAACTTAGAGACTTTGCATGGCTGTGCACTCTTTACCAAAGTTGTAGCTCATTTATCAAGGAACAAAAGTTGTTTTATGGCCAACTCATGAAAATGTGTGGAACATGGTCAAACATGGCCCACAAGTCAGAATTTCAGACTGATTTCATACTTAGAAATTTTCCTAAGTCTTTATGTGTTTTGCAGTTTCGTGTATCCAACTGTTTCACCTTGTATCTCCCTAACAGAGCCAAACCAGCTTGAGCTCCAATAACAAGAGTTGTAGTTCACATATAGATGATCAACTTTGTTAACTATGGCATAGTCTAGAACATCACGGTTTAGGAGCAATTAGCCATCCAACTCACTCTGTCAGTCACCTTCGATGATCACTGAATCGCTATTTTCATAAATCGGTCAGTGACCGTCATGGCCGACCGGCTCAGGTGACGTTCGCCGCGTGGCGTTCATGCACTACCAAGGTCACCACGTTGTGTGTCTACACTCTAGAAGAGGGCCAGTGCCTGCTAAACGCGCTCGCCGCTCCATTTCTCCCTCTCGCCTTCCCCGCGCACAGCGCCGTGTTCACAGCAGCCGCCCGCCATTGCCGACCGAGCATCGCCACCGCCGTGTGTGCACGCCACCACGAAAACACGTTGCCCCATCTACCTGTAGCCTCGCCGTGGTCTCCTCTACCTTCTCCACCCCACCGTCGGTTCAATCAAGCCTCGGTAAGGGCGAATCGCCGGTTTCCTTCCACCGCCGCCATGGCTGTTCTCGCCGGAGATGGCGCTCAGTGCGGCCAGCTCTCCTCGTGCCATTGCTATCCCTCCTCTACCTTGAGCTAGGTCCGGTGCACCCTACTGAAGCCCGTAGAGCCACCCATTAGGGCTACGACGCCGTAGCATCGTCGGAGCCGGCCGTGCCGTGACCGAGCGCCGCCGTGGCCATCGCCACCCCTCCTAGTTACGTCAATAGCTACGAATAAGGGTTCCCCTAGGTCCACTAGGATGAGGCGAGCATGTAGACACCCTTGCCTTCGCCGGAGAAGCTACCGGCGACGAGCTTCGCCGCCGTCTCTTTCTCCTCCCCTGCCTGTCTCGCTGTCACGCGGGACCCAGCTGTCAGCCATCGAGGCTAAGGCGGGAGCCTAGTGTGGGCCGCACCGCGTCTTGGGCCACGCCTGTATGCTTCACGGGTCGCTGTTCCTTCAGGCCGGCCCAACTGTGGCTGAGTTTTGTTTCCTTATTTGTTTTGTTTTATTATTTTACAGATTTGTATTGATATTCAAAAATCTGTATTTCTTAGTATATTGATCCAAATGCTATGGTTCTAATTTTGTTGAGTTCCTAGTATTGTCTAGTATTTAATAAAAATATTATATGAGCACATGTTTTAGAAATTCTGGATGAATTAAATAGGACTTTGAAATGTGTTTTTGGATACATGCAAAATTGTTTGAATTTTATCTTGAGTTTCTGTGGTCCAAAAATTATGAAATTTTGTGGGTAATCTGTTATTGCTTAGTAGAAGCTTTGGTTAAAATTTCAGAGCTAGTGCATGTGTAGTTTTTAAGTAATAGAAATTCCTTTTATTAATGGATGGATCTTGTGTGAATTTTCATAATTTTTCTATAGATCCAGTATAGGTAAAATTTGGTGAGTAAGGTTCTTATGCTAGAATGATGCTAGGAAAAATATGAAATCTGTTGCTTGACACTTTTCATTAGGGTTTCCTAATTATGCTCAAATTAGACATGTCATCTATTATTTTGGATACAGCAAGTTATGTTTGCCCAATGGCTTTGAAATTTTTATGGTAGTCTATGTGCAGCATGAGATAGCTACTGTAATTTTTGTAGATTTTTATGAATAGTTTTACTATATATTGCTTAAATCACCTAATTAACTAAATAAATTGGAAAAGGATATTAAATAATTTATTTAGAAGTTGGCACTATACTTTCTGATGTTTCTTAGGTATGAAAAACAAGTTCGTAAACTTGGTTTGATCAAGTTTTGCTTTTGCACAATCATTAAATAATTAAGTTAGTAACCCTGTCATTTTGGACAGATTCTAGGTTTGCTGGAAATTGATTTGGTTAACATCAGAATCAGGCTTTGCTGTTTACCATTGATTTGTAGAACATTTCATAAGCTTTCCAGAATGTCCTCATACAAGTCATTTGGATTTGTATAACTCTTGTTGTGAGTTAATTACGGGAATACTTGTATGCATATGAAACTTTAAATGTTAAATTATGTATACCGTTACTATTTCTAAGTTGTGGTAATGTTCCTAGGTGTTAGGCCTTTAACCGAAGATGAGCATCTTTATCTTAGGTTATGCAAGTTAGATAAGTTGATCTTGTTCTTTAAGTTAAGTCAGATATATGCTTAAAGTGATTTGAATAGGGCTAGTCTTACTCGGTAAACGAGTGTCCAGTGATGTTTTCGGTAAACACTTACTGTGATCACTGTTCGCCTAAACGGTCGTTTAGCTTGTTTACATACCGTGTAAACGCTACACGGTGGTGCACCGTTTCCGTTTAATCACCCGTTTACCTCGTTTAATTGGCCGTTTAGCCCGTTTAATGGGACGTTTTGCCCGAATAATGGCTAAACGGTAGGTGACCGACTGTTTACCGTTTAGCGTTTAGGAAAACATGGACTGTGATTCATTCATCATGAGCATCATGTCATTCTTTATGCATCTATGGTATTTATCTTTTGCATCGGCATGCAATAGGTGTACCGGAAGGAGTGACCCTGCTGGAATTTGAGGAACCGAGCGAGCAGCAGCAGCCGACACCAGAGATTCAGGAGGAGCAGCCTTCAGGAGAAGTGCTAGACGAGGTCGCCGTTGAGTGCCCGGATCACCGTCCTTGCAACTTTGTGAAAGGCAAGCCCCAGAGCATATTAAGCCTCCTAATTTCAAAAATGCAGTTACATTATCATTAGTATATATCTATATATATATTGTTGCATTAAGTTTAGGTGTTGGGTGCAAACAATTGCTGCATTGGTTACCCAATCCTTGTCTAGATATTGTTACCCTGAATCCTATGTAGCTTAGGCTCGTGTAGTGCTTAGCCCTGCTTAAACACGGTAGAAGTCGGGTGATTTCCTGTCACCTGCGAGATATAGGAATATACATGTGGCACGGTTGGCTATAATTGCTATCATGGAAAAGAACCAGTCTTAATTTGAAATGAAGACCGGACGGAGGCTTGCCGATTTGCAGTGACTCCATCTATGTCAATTAAGGACTGATTCTTGGAGCCTTTCCTGTTGATGTTGAACGCATGCCTCTCTCTTAGTTGGCCGGGTCTGGAGACCGACCGCGAAGCCGAGTAGCTCAACTCAGGCCGGGAGTCGATAAGTATAAAGTACGCCTCGGAAGGGAGCCGTAGGCGTGAGTCCAAGGGCAGGTGATTTAAAAGTCCTGATCGTCCTGGTAGAATGGTTGTCCCTGAGAGCGCTGGCGCTGATCGAACCCGCAAATTTGGTTCCTGAGTTGTCCCAAAGGTAACCCACGGCTACCCTTGCTAAGTATGCCAGGGTGAGAGTTAGGAATACCCCCTCAGCTAAGTTGTAATTCAATTCGAGTCACCGTCTCTCCCGGTTAGTGAGAACTTCATGGGCTTATCTCCAATATAGATACACTTAATAACATAATGGTTCGGAAATGATGATATGATGATGACAGCCTTATTATACCTACTATGGTTAATATTGTTTGCTCGTAATAAGTGAGTGCTCTAGTATAGGTGCTAATCTAGTGGACAGGTAAATAATGATAAGCTTGATGCTAATTTTAAATTGGTTACTATAATCATAAGCTCTTTTATGCAACTGTGTCGAGCTAGCCCACCTAAAAAGCCTTGCATGATCCTTGGTGTCCTTTATTTCTGATTTTGTCGGGTAAGTCTAGCTGAGTACCTTCTCGTACTCAGGGTTTATCACCCACCTGTTGCAGATGACTAGTTCTACTTTGGTTGCTGCAAGTACTGCCTTCTCCCAGCTAGGGATGAAGACTAGACCGTTGAGCACGGTCTCTACTAGTTCTCGTACCTGACAATGCTTTTGTGGGACATGACTCAGACTTGGCAATGTAATTGAAAACTATGATGTTTGTACCAAACTATGTTGCTTCCGCACACTCAAACGTGGTTTGTAATATTCTATTTCAACTCTGATGGATGTAATCCAAATGCTACTTGTGAAATGTTGTAACGGATGATGTGTTGTGTTGAATCACTACGATCTTGGTTTGTATGTCGAGAGTTGGTTGAAATCCTTCGTGATTTCCGGACTACCAGGATTGAGCTTAAGTATAGGAATTTGATCGCTTCGGTGATTGTTTTTGTACCTACATTCTTATGATTTGGTTGGTTCTATTACAACAATGCCATGTTTAACATGATGCGGAATACGAAACATGATGCTCGATGATGGATGCAAAATTTAACAATTTGAATACAACTTTCCTTCACGGTATAGTTCCAAGTCAAACAAACTAAATCTTTTTCGTAACACATACATCAACTGGTAAGGATCATTATCAACAAATGACCCAAGGTCATCACTCAATCCAAAATTGCAAACAAAACCTAAATCATTAAAGGTTACTATTTGCTTTTATGAATTAATTATTTAATTCAAAATTATGAAATAAATCAACTTATTCTAATTGAACTCAAAATTTTAGTACATATTCATTACATGACAACTAAGTTGCAAAACAAATTTCATAATTTTTGGACAATTAAATAAGCCTAGAAAAATCATGGAAATCCATTTATTAATAAATTGAGTAATTTTTATCACATTCAAAAAGTACTGAAAAACATTATTTCATATTTTTCTTAAATACTATACATTATAGAGAAGTCACACAAAAATTTTCATAATTTTTGGAGCTCTAAATAAACCTACACAAAAATAACAAAAACAGACACTATTTATTCAAATCTAAAAATAGAAAAATCTATTTGAACGTTGAGTCACTGACAACCCGGCCCCACCTGTCATCCCTAACCTCTGACGTTGACCACGGCAGCGATGGCTCTGACCAGCGATTCCTCGCCGACGGTGAGATCACCAGCGATGGCGATAGCACCAAGATGTTCTACACTACTAGGTGCACCTATAGATGTACCGATTACGACTCAATTCTAGCTCAACGTCGACCATGGCGGACATGGCGTCTCAGCGGTACTATGCCAGTGACTATAGGCTGGTAGTGGTTAAACTAAAGGTCGAGGAAGCACCAGCAGCTTACCCTGAACACAACTGAGCAGATAACAAGGTCAGAGAAGCAACGGTGACACGGGTCGATGTCCACGGTGATCACAGCGGCGCAAGGGTCGTCGGTGATGGTGTGCCGGCTACTAAAGTGGACAAAACGGCCAAGCAACAATGAAATTAGCACTATGGCATCGAGACGAAGCCAAAGGTACACCAATCAAGGGCAACGACTCACCGACGGGCTCTAGCCACGGAGAGGTCAGTGGTGGCGGTGCTTCGGCCGGCTCTGAGGAAGAAAACGGCATGCGGTGACACTGGACTGCTAGAGGCGAAGCAAACAGGCCAAGAATGAGCGAGAGTGCGGGGCGGAGAGAATGGCAGACACAATTGGCATGAGGCACGACGGTGAGGATGAATTCCGTGAGCACAGCAAGGTCACCGGCGATGGCAGAAACAGAGCAAGGGAGAAGAGCAACGACGACGATGGTTCAGGCTAAAAAGGGTGGCCAGGAAGCTCAAGGAAGCCACGACAAAGCCTTTACTGCACCAACGCGACGCCAAGGACGGCCACGACATGCCTGGGACGCCGAAGAAGGTCGTCGGCCATGTAGCTACGGTGGTGAACACTATTCATAGTATTTACAAGTTTGCCATTCGCCAAAATTCACAAATTACTCTCAAATTTTCATAACAACTCAAAAATCTCCAAAAACAAAAGTTGTTCAAAATCAAAAGTTCTACTACTTTGCTTCTATAACCATCTCCTAATTCGGTCTAGATTTTGAAATGAACTTTTGAATTTGAATAGGGAAATTTAACGAATTACGCCTTTTTGAATTACTCAAAATTTTTCTAAACAACTTGAAAAACTCAAAAAACAAACTTTGTATAACTTGTCAAGCTCTACACTTTTGCTTTTGGGCTCAACCCCAAAATATGCTTAGATTTTGAAATGAATTTTTAGGGTAGAATTTAAATGCTGAAAAGTGGGGTTTTCTCGAAAAATTCAAAATCCAAACAAACTTTGAACTTGAGTCAAACAATACAATGCAACACATACCACATAAATATAAACTTGTATTAGTATATGCATCTCAAAGTTTTCACCAAATGCCAAATGCTTTGCAATGCATATGATGACATGTTAGATATTAATATTTAAACACCCAAGGTGTTACAATCCTTCCTCCTAAAAGAAATCTCGCCCTGAGATTCAAAGCCATAAGGTAAGTAATGGAAAAGGAAATATATCGCGAGAACACATACCAAATCTATCCATAAAACAGCTAAGGTTCCTTTACAAAACACAATTTGTAGCAACCGAGCTCAACTAACATTACTCTATTCTATATTGACGCTAGAAACTCTGGAAACTTTTCTAACAAGTAATCTTCTTATTCCCAAGTAGCTTCCTCTTCTGAATGTTGATTCCATTGTATTTTATAGAACTTGATTGTCCATCTTCAAGTAACACAATCTTTTTGATCTAACACTCGGATAGGATATTCGGAGTAAGTTAAATCCAGTTCTAGTTCCACTCCTTCAACTTCAACATTTTGTTCAGGCACTCGGAGACACTTCTTCAATTGAGAAACATGAAACACATCATGCACAGCTACGAGATGTTTAGGTAATTTCAAGCGATATGCCACTTTTCCATACCTCTCCAAAATTTGATATGGTCCAATGTATCGGGGTGCCAACTTTCCTTTAACACCAAAACGGTTAACTCCCTTCATTGGTGATACTTTCAGATATACAAAATCTCCTTTGTTGAATACCAATGGTCTCTGTCGTCTATCTGCATAACTCTTTTAGCAGGACTGAGCTATCTTCAGATTACTCTGTATTTGTCTAACCTTGTCTTCTATTTCTTTCACAAGGTCAACTCCAAAGAATCTTCTCTCTCCCGGCTTAGACCAACTCAACGATGTTCTGCATCTACGACCATAGAGTGCTTCAAATGGAGCCATTCTAATGCTTTCCTGATAACTATTGTTGTATGAGAACTCGGCCAAAGGTAAGCATTTGTCCCACTTAGTGGAATAGTTAAGGACACAACACCTTAACATATCTTCAAGCACCTGATTGACTCTTTCAGTCTATCCATCAGTCTGTGGATGATAAGCTGTACTATACAGTAGTTTGGTACCCAATGAAGAATGTAATTGTTTCCAAAAGTTAGAGACAAACTGTGTACCCCTATCTGACACAATAGTCTTGGGTACTCCATGGAGACTCATGATTCTTGCTAAATACATCTTGGCATATTGGATCGTAGGATATATTGTCTTGACTGGAAGAAAATGTGCTGACTTAGTGAGTCGATCTACAATAACCCATACTGAGTCAAATCCCTTTGATGTCTTGGGTAGACCAACAATAAAATCTATACTTATGTCCTCCCACTTCCAAGATGGAATAGGCAATGGTTGTAATTCACCAGCAGACCTCAAATGTATAGCTTTCACCTTTTGACAAGTATCACACTTCGCTATATATCTAGCAATCTCTATTTTCATTTTAGTCCACCAGAATCTTTGCTTCAAGTCATGGTACATCTTGTTGCTTCCCGGATGGATAGATAACCTAGTAGCATGTGCCACTTCTAGAATTGACTGCCGCAACTCAGGAACTTTTGGTACCACCAGGCGATCCTTGAACCACAACACACCTTCATCATCAATGTTAAAGCATTCTGCTTTTCCATTCTTGACTCTTTCCTTGATATGGGCTATACCCTTATTTTCCTTCTGAGCAGCAATAACTTGATCTCGAATAGTGGCTTCAACAATTATGTTGGTCAAACTTCCTTGTTGAATTACTTCTACATTCAACTTTTCCATTTCTTGACATAAATTCAACCCCATTGTTCTCACTGTCAGACAATTGCAATAACTTTTGCGACTGAGGGCATCTGCAACCACATTTGCTTTACCAGGGTGATAATGTACTTCCAAATCATAATCCTTAATCAGTTCTAACCATCTTCTTTATCGCATGTTCAATTCTGACTAAGTAAAGATATACTTTAAGCTCTTGTGGTCTGTATACATATGGCACGTATTACCAAGTAGGTAATGCCGCCAAATCTTTAGAGCATGAACCACAGCTGCTAACTCCAGATCATGAGTTGGATAGTGTTCTTCATGCTGCTTAAGTTGCCGGGATGCATAGGCAATAACTCGGCCTTCTTGCATCAACACACACCCAATACCAATACCTGAAGCATCACAATAAACATCAAACGGCTTCTCGATATCAGGTTGGGCTAATACTGGTGCAGTGGTTAACAGTCTCTTCAAAGTTTGGAAAGCCTCCTCACAATCTGATGACCAGACAAACTTAACTTGGTTCTTCAACAATTCAGTTATGGACTTTGATATTTTAGAGAAATCTAGAATAAACCAACGGTAATACCCTGCCAATCCTAGAAAACTTCGAACTTGATGAACTGTGGTTGGCGGTTTCTAATCAAGCACATCCTTTACTTTGCTGGGATCAACTACAACTCCTTCGGCCGACAAGACATGTCCAAGAAATTGCACTTCCTTAAGCCAAAATTCACACTTGCTGAACTTGGCATATAGTTGATGTTCTCTCAAGCGAGTCAGAACAATTCTGAGATGTTCCACATGTTCTTTCTTATTCTTGGAATATACTAAAATGTCATCAATAAACACCACTACAAACTTGTCTAGCTCAGGCATGAATACTGAGTTCATTAGATACATGAAATGAGCTAGAGCATTTGTCAAACCAAAAGACATTACCAGGTATTCATATAATCCATATCTTGTGGTAAATGTCGTTTTGGGAATATCTCCAGGCTTTATCTTGATTTGGTGATATCCTGACCTCAAATCTATCTTGGAGAAAACTTTAGCTCCGACCAATTGATCAAAAAGCAGATCTATCTGAGGTAATGGATACTTATTCTTGATGGTCACTTCATTCAATGGATGATAGTCAACACATAACCTCAGGGTCTCATCTTTCTTTTTCACAAAAATTGTCGGACATCCCCAAGGTGAGGAACTAGGTTGGATAAACCCTTTCTCAATCAATTCTTATAACTGAGTCTTTAACTCAGCCAATTCCTTAGGTGGCATCCTATAAGCTCTCCGAGAAATCGGAGCTGTTCCAGGTTGTAACTCTATATTAAACTGTACATCCCTATCAGGTGGTAGACCGGGTAAATCTTCAGGAAACACATCCGAAAATTCACACACTACCAGAATATCTCTAATCTCTTTGACAGCAGTTGCACAAATCTTGCCCACTGATCTTCTTAGGGTTGGAAGTTGGATGAGAAGTTGAGAATTACTATCAGGCAAACTCACCCTTAATGTCCTATTCAAAGCATCTATAACAGCCTTATGCTGATACATCCAATTCATTCCCAAGATTACATCTATATCCTGATCCTTAAGGATAATCATGGTAGTGGGAAAAATATGCCCACCCAGGTTTACGGGTACCTGGTATACCATTTCCTTAGTACACAGACATCCCCTGGGTGACTGTATAAAGAAACTTTCCTTTATTGCCCCAATTGAAATTTCATGCTCCACGACAAATGTTCTATTGATGAATGAATGCGATGCGCCAGAATCAAAAAGTATAACTGCAGGGTGATTGGCAACAGGAAACATACCCATCATCACTGGCTCCCCTTCCAGAATTTCTCTAGCTTGAATATAGAACACCCGTCCTGTCTTCCTCTCATCTTTGCCCTTCTAAGCATTCTGATTGTGGTTCTTGTTTGGTGCCTGACCCTGTTGTTGATTGGCAGGGGTCTTCTGATAATTTTGATTAGCCTGTCTAGGATATGGACATTCCCTGGAGAAATGACCAGTCCTTCCACAATTGTAACACGGATAGTTGTGACTCTAGGACGTTGGAGCATTTCCACTAGAAGCATTGGTTGACTATGAATTCGGATAGGTTATAGCAGGATGGACATTTGACTGTTGCCCAGCTTGAGATTGTGGCGGATGGTAAGGCGGACGATTATGATGTACTGGATGATAAATCACCCTCTGCCTCTTCTGATTTCCCCCAAAAGATCTAGACATCACACTCTTTTTCTTTTTGAGCTCCTTATGCTATCGATACTTTGACTCTGAAGCAATTGCAATATTTACGGCCTCATGGTAAGTGACATTGGTGCAAGTTGTCATCATTGTTTGTAGCCTGGTATTCAAACCTCTCATAAACCACCTCTTCTTCTTGGCATCAGTATTAACATGTTCGGATGCATATTGTGACAGGTGATTGAATCTTCCCACATACTGCATCACTGTTTGATCTCCTTGTTTCAAAGCAAGGAATTCATCTAGCTTCATTGCCATCACTCCTTCAGGGATATAATGGGCTCTGAAGGCAGTACGGAACTCAGCCCAAGTTATTGGAATGCCAGCTGGTTGCATAGCCACTAAGTTTGCCCACCAAGCACTTGCTGCTCCTCTAAGTTGCTAGGCGGCAAATGTAGGTTTCTGATACTCCGTGCATGGAATAAGGTCAAATTTCTGCTCCATGGTTCAAAGCCAGTCATCAGCCTCCAATGGTTCATCTGCCTTGGTGAACACTGGTGGTCTTGTGTCTATAAAGTCAACATATGTAGCCTCCTGTCTGTTATGGTGATGACCACGGTTTCCTTGCATCTGATTCTGATTACTTAGAGCGATCTCATGAAGCAAACGGGAATTTTTAGCCATCACATTGACAAGTGCGGTTATAGCATCAGCTAGATTTGTTGGAACTGGTGGCGGATCTGGAATACCATCCTCATCTTGTGAAGTTCCAAGAACATACAAACCCCGCGTACAACGCATCTGCTCATAACAAACCAAACTTTATTCACATGTCTTTATTGAATTGTACCAAAGTTTACTCTAGACACATTACATAGAGTTTACTAATATACAAACAAACCCACGAGTACGAAAACAAAACTACATAACTTGACTAGAGCTACTATTATACAACTCTACTCCTTTCCTCAATTACTTCAAACTTCAGGCTCGGTATCCATTCCGGAATTATTACCACCTTCGTCATCACTTTCATTGATCATTACTAATTCTTTAGGATCTTCTTCTTCTTCCTCTTCCAATTCGTTATCATCAACAAGGATGACACCGGGGTCCATGGCATCAGCTTGAGGCTCATGATTCGGATTTAGTAGATTGCTAAGCCTATGAACTTCCTCATGTAGATAGGTATTATGTTCTTCTAAATCTTCTACATAGAATTCTAGCTCATGAGTTCTAGCCCTAGCTACATTTTCCCTATGCCAAGCCTCATTTTGTCCCTCCACCGTACGAACTAACATGCTTTTGCAGTTCCTGTGTGCGGTGGTGAGACGCCTCAATTGATCCTGTAATTCTCCTACCTGTATAGCATCCAAAGCCCTATCTCTAGTAGCTTGTGCTAACTCTGCAGAAATTCTCTGTATCTCCGCCTGGGGATCAGGCCTAGAACTACTACTGTTAGCACCATCATTTCTAGGGGCAAGTTGGTGACGAGGAACTCCTTTGGGTCCGGTGGACTTATGGGGCGTCATCTTGGCACGAGCCATACTGTAGGAAGCCAATTTAATCCAAGTAAGACCATTTGATCAAAATCTAAAAAGTAGCTAAGATAGATTACATTCCTCAAACCAGACTCACTACTTGACTCCAAACTAAGAGGTGAAGGAAGTAACGAGTGAATTATTCATGATGCATGAATCGTTCTTACGAACAAAAATATCAAAGTTTATAATACACATAAACAACATTTATTTTTATATAGGGCATAGTAAAATTACTACTCCACCACACAAAACCTTTTTAATCAAATATGGAATGGTGAGAAAGAAATAAGACAAGTCAGAAGCAATTTGGACCAAATTATCAAGTTAAATTTAGTCATCCCAAATCATTTTGAAGTTTTTGTAAAATAATACAACAAAAACCTTGTAGCGATCGCTCTGATACCATTCTATGGCAGAACCTCCTAAATTATAGGGCCCACATACACCTGTCACTGTCTGACGACCTTTGACATTTATGCATATGTTTCCAATAACTTAAAAAGACTATCGGGTGTCCTCGGGGAACCCCGAATCATCCACGATTTCCAAGCAGGATCCCGTTACAGAGTCATTGCAGTATTACAACATTTATTCAAATATCGACACCAGAGTAAAAACAGCGGAAGTCTTACGGTAACATAGTTTACAAACTAATTGTTTCAAACCTTACAAACTAAGTTCGATAATTATTACAAACCATAGTAGTAGTGGAGTGGCATAATTAACATATATATTACACACAAAATAAACATCCTGCCCAGGGATCACACATTTAATTCTCATCGTCGGAACGAACAATAGTCATGCAGCACGATCCAAAATAGATCTGCTCATGAGGCTCACCTGCAATAAAGGTCAATGAACCCTGAGTATAAAAGTACTCAACAAGACTTAACCGAAATATTAACTGATAACTTAGGAATGCAGGCTCAGGGATTCAAGGTATAGCTTTAACAATGATCAAAGTTCTTTTGCATAAAAGCTCTTTTAACAAAATTCTTTATATAGAAAACTTTGTAAGAATTATATACAAAGCTGACATGATCCGCGCTGACATCATGAAACTTCATATCCAACACCTTCACAAGCCTTATTCAAGTTCCAGTTATTAATACTATGATGATGAATAGTGAGTTGAGTCTCCATAACCGAGGAGCAACGATGATTTGAACCGATTATAAACCCAGCTGGGAATTCTAGACCACATGACATATGCAGGTCCCCGACCTACATATACCAACCTACCCTCGGATCCTCTAAAGCAAGAATAGGTCCGCGCAACCCGAGAATATAGTACTCCACCAATCCAGCCCATTGCCACGTGGGTACACGCTATTCCCACCATCTCTCCACTCCTAGTGCGCGAGTAGCCATTCTCGTAATAGAATCGCCAAGTTTAGGCTTATCGGAGTATGTGGTTAGTACTACAAATTCTCACCTCATGCAATTCAACAACGGACGTGCCTTAATCGACATAGGTGGAAAGACCCCGCTCACAAGACCTCCATGTCTGGTGGCTCACACACACCGAGTCCACCCGGTCGAGATTTATTACTCCACATTCCCATATCACATGCTAACATAATTAACCAATGTTCCATTTAAAACTTGCAGGTGGTAGGTAGTCACCCGACTTTCATCGTTCTACGCATAGCTAAGCAAAACTAGGCATATACGAGTTTAAAACTGGTAATATGGTAAATATGGAATAACAAAGTTGGTAATGCACCAATTAGGCTCTTACTTAACTCCTAATCACTTAATGCAGTAACGGAAAGCAAAAGCGAAATTAATTTGTAAAACACAAGGTAGGGTTGTATGCATTCGGGGCTTGCCTTCATTGACGGAAAAGTCTGGTTCCTGCGATGTTTCACAAGAATTCGATCCAACCTCAATAGACGGATTAACCTCCTCAACAACTTGATTAACTACCACGTGTTCACCTTCGTTCACTACATGTAATAACAATGCCATGTTTAACATGATGCGGAATACGAAACATGATGCTCGATGATGGATGCAAAATTTAACAATTTGAATACAACTTTCCTTCGCGGTACAGTTGCAAGTCAAACAAACTAAATCTTTTTCGTAACACATACATCAACTGGTAAGGATCATTATCAACAAATGACCCAAGGTCATCACTCAATCCAAAATTGCGAACAAAACCTAAATCATTAAAGGTTACTATTTGCTTTTGTGAATTAATTATTTAATTCAAAATTATGAAATAAATCAACTTATTCTAATTGAACTCAAAATTTTAGTACATGTTCATTACATGATAACTAAGTGGCAAAACAAATTTCATAATTTTTGGACAATTAAATAAGCCTAGAAAAATCATGGAAATCCATTTATTAATAAATTGAGTAATTTTTATCACATTCAAAAAGTACTGAAAAACATTATTTCATATTTTTCTTAAATACTATACATCGCAGAGAAGTCACACAAAAATTTTCATAATTTTTGGAGCTCTAAATAAACCTACACAAAAATAACAAAAACAGATACTATTCATTCAAATATGAAAATAGAAAAATCCATTTGAACGTTGAGTCACTGACAACCCGACCCCACCTGTCATCCCTAACCTCTGATGTTGACCACGGCAGCGACGGCTCTGACCAGCGATTCCTCGCCGACGGTGAGATCACCGGCGATGGCGATAGCACCAAGATGTTCTACAATACTAGGCGCACCTATAGACGTACCTAGATGTACCGATTATGACTCAATTCTAGCTCAACGTCGACCATGGCAGACACGGTGCCTCGGTGGTACTATGCCGGCGACTACAGGTCGGTAGCGGTTAAACTAAAGGTCGAGGAAGCACCAGCAGCTTACCCTGAACACAACTGAGCAGATAATAAGGTTGGAGAAGCAACGGTGACACGGGTCGATGTCCACGGTGATCACGGCGGTGCAAGGGTCGTCGGTGATGGTGTGCCGGCGACTGAAGTGGACAAAACGGCCAAGCAACAATGAAATTAGCACTACATCATCGAGACGAAGCCAAAGGTACACCAATCAAGGGCAACGGCTCACCGACGGGCTCTGGCCACGGAGAGGTCGGTGGTGGCGGTGCTTCGGCCGGCTCTGAGGAAGAAAATGGTGTGCGGTGACACTGGACTGCTAGAGGCAAAGCAAATAGGCCAGGAATGAGCAAGAGTGCGGGGTGGAGAGAATGGCAGATGCAATTGGCATGAGGCGCGACGGTGAGGATGAATTCCGTGAGCGCAGCAAGGTCACCGGCGATGGCGGAAACAGAGCAAGGGACAAGAGCAACGACGACGATGGTTCAGGCTAAAAAGGGTGGCCAGGAAGCTCAAGGAAGCCACGACGAAGCCTTTACCGCGCCAATGCGACGCCAAGGATGGCCACGACGCGCCTAGAACGCCGAAGAAGGTCGCCGGCCATGTAGCTATGGCAGTGAACACTGTTCACAGTATTTACAAGTTTGCCATTCACCAAAATTCACAAATTACTCTCAAATTTTCATAACAACTCAAAAATCTCTAAAAACAAAAGTTGTTCAAAATCAAAAGTTCTACAACTTTGCTTCTGTAACTATCTCCTAATTCGGTCTAGATTTTGAAATGAACTTTTGAATTTGAATAGGGAAATTTAACGAATTACGCCTTTTTGAATTACTCAAAATTTTTCTAAACAACTTGAAAAACTCCAAAAACAAACTTTATATAACTTGTCAAGCTCTACACTTTTTCTTTTGGGCTCAACCCCAAAATATGCTTAGATTTTGAAATGGATTTTTAGGGTAGAATTTAAATGCTGAAAAGCGGGGTTTTCTCGAAAAATTCAAAATCCAAACAAACTTTGAACTTGAGTCAAACAATACAATGCAACACATACCACATAAATATAAACTTGTATTAGTGTATGCATCTCAAAGTTTTCACCAAATGCCAAATGCTTTGCAATGCATATGATGACATGTCAGATTTTAATATTTAAACACCCGAGGTGTTACACTAGCTATTGTTGGACCCAGGACAAGTGGATAGTGGCCAGCATTAGTCACGCTAGTCCATTGATCTTTTCTGGAAAACTAGATCGGGCGCTTGGACCAGTTAAGGTACTTTGGTGTTGAGGGCTCTCTTGCCATGATGTCCCAAAGAGCCAACTTCCCTGAGCGCTTGTTTGATGAAGACGGTAGCCCCACAAAGGTCACTATGATTTGTCCCTCAGACTGTTGAAAGCTAGGGTCAGCGTTGTCATCTCCATCTTTGTTGTTATCAGCTTTACCCTTGCCCTTGTTGCTCTTGCTGTAGAAACCCAGTTCTTGAAATTGTCCGCACTTGGTCGCCATGTGCTTGGCATTCTAGTGGAAAGGGCAGGGTAAGTTTTTGAGGTCTTCAAACTTCTTGTTGTTTTTGTTAGACTTCTTGGACCTGTCCATGGAAGCAAGGGTGTTGTTGGGTCCTCTCTTTCTACTAGACTATCCACCCTGATTACTTCTAGGGTCATAGCCTTTGTTGTCTTGTTGGCCGCATGGGAATCATTTGTGAGTACGCTCTTTAGATGCAATCATCTTTTGTACTGTATGCTTGAATTCCATGGTGGTCTCTAGATTATTGTCGTAGAATTTTCCAAACTGCCACTTGTACTTGATCTCATTAGCGAAGTGATCTATCACCTCCCTTTCTGTGATATCATAGACTTGGGCTCGTAACTCAGCAAAGCGGCAATAATATTGTTGGAAGGTTTCATCTGGTTTCTGCTTGCGGGTTCTGAGGTCATTCCGAGTACTTGGGTGGGTGAGGATGCCACAAAAAAAATTTACAAAATTTACGCTGAAGCTATCCCCAAGTATCAATGGAGTTGGCTCATAGCTTATCAAACTAGGCGAGAGGCACAATGTCGAGTGCCATGGGAAAATATAACACTTTGATGTTGTCATCACCGCCTGCTAACTCGATGGACTGAGAGTAGATGTGCAACCATTGGTTGGGTTCTGTCTTCCCATCGTACTTGGTATGGTTGAATGGCTTGAACTTGTAGGTAAGCCGAACAGAGAGTAGTCTATTAGAGAAACATGGGAACCTATCTAGTGAGATGCCAGCCTTTCTATACTCGGACTCGCCTTTGCCCTCCCTATTGTTGTACTAGTGCCCAAGATAGGCCAACTGTGTGGCACCCTGATTCCTATTCTGGTCACCCTATGGCCCTAGACGAGAGTGGGCTGATACTCGTTGTCCTCCTCCTTGGTTACTATGCGGTCCTAGACGAGAGTGGGCTAGTGCCCATGCATCTAGTCCTTGGGAAGGGTTAGCTTGGGATGTCACTTTTGCAGCCTGTATCTGAAGGGCTGTGGATTCCAGAATGACTTTGAGTCATTGCTGATCTAGGGTAGGGTTTTCTATGGCCACCATCTCTTCTACCAGAGCATAGACATTGGCATAAGATGTAGTGAAGACCCTATGGCAAGCTACTTCCATAAACTTAGGCTCAAGGTTGTGTGATGTAGAGGCTTGGACGGCATCACGGTCTCGGTGCTGTCATTTAGCTTCTTCATCCTATAGACATTGTTCATATGCTGCTTCTATAGCTAAGCACCATTGTTCAATGTCTTAACAAGCCGACTGATATCACTGCCACTCGTCCTTATGGTATTGGGCGTGGTTGCATCAAGCCTGTCGAGCTCTGTTCTTCCTTTCCCTAGTCGTCTTCTGCTCATCTGTCTCTCTGTTGGGCGGCGTCTTGTCTAGGGAGATGTCAGACAAGGCTTCTTCATCTTGGATATCTGGTGGGTTAGGCATAGGGATCTAAGGTGGTTGCCCAGCCATAAAGACTTCTCTAGAGTGCCTCATGGCTGAGTGAGTTCTAGATTCTGTAGTCATTATGCTGTCCAAGATCTCTATAGAACCGTGATCGTTGTTATTTGCTGGAAGAGTTCTGCCATCTATCTAAGGCAAGAGTTCCACCATGCAGACTAGATGAGATGGGTCTATTAAAGAAGTATTGGGTTGAGCACCCGAGCAATGGATGATGCCTCCTTTGGGTGTGATGGATAGAACCAAACCCCTCTGGGCGCTTGTTAGAGGGATCTCCTACTCAAACTGCATGAGGTAGCTGATTGTATCTTGATAGATTGAAGCTAAGTTCTTGAGTCCAAGTGGAAAATGAACTAGATCTTCATGTTGGACTTTAGATGGGGTCTCCATCCTAGACAAAGGTAACATGTCTGAGTGGGAGTCTTGATTGATGGTGACCTTCTGTGTCTGATTTTGATTAGAGATCGAGAGGTGCAAAAACTTCTTGGTGAGTTGATCTAGCATGGTCATCGAGATGTCTGGTGAAGCTTGAGGTGTTGGGATCTCCATGAGACAACTTTGGAGCTTGCCATTGTTGTCTGCCTTGTAGATCTAGGAGCTAAAGATGAAGGTGGTACCCATCGAGAAAATCATGTCGTCGAGGTCCATCGAGCTCTTGATCACGAAGTCGCTGAAAGCCTCTACCTGGCATGCTAGTTGTCGGTGTTTGATGCCTGACAACTCATCATGGGGTTACCTAGGACGATATTCAAAGGGCTTCGGTGTACATAGAACACGATATGCAAAGAGATGAACAATTTATACTGGTTTAGGCCCTCTTGTCGAGTAATAGCCTTTACGTCCAGTCGGCATGTAGCCTTTTGTGTTGGATTGATTGGTATGATTGTTAGGGTTACAAGGGGTGCACCATACCTCTCTTTATATGGGAGAGAGGGTAAGGACATGTATCTAGTCTTAGTTGGTTACAAGAGAAGAGCCCTAGTCTTATTGTAGAATCTAGCTTTCATCGTAAGCCAACTAGGTCAACCTAGAATAGCTTGAAGTCCACGCCACCTTGTCCTGTGTCCTTCAAAAGGTCATAGGCCAGCCTAGGGGCCATCTACATAGCATCCCTATGGGGAAACCCTAGGACCCTGGTCTGTCAGTTCCTCGCTTGAATGCTTTGAAGTTCTTACAATGGGGGGTGCAAGAATTGTTGAAGAGGTAGGACAGCTAGAGGTAGGAGATGGGCTACCCAAAGGGAAGCTTCAAGAACCCTTCTATAGTGTAAGAATGAGTGGATGAGAGTTGGATTAGAGTCAGATCACTCAAATGGGTGCCCTAGCTGCCCTCATATAGTGTTCAGGGCCAGGGCATGTACAAAGAAGAAGGTTCTCCTGACTAAAGGGTCGTGAGCCTGAGGGAGGGCCTAGCTAACTTGGCCTACAAGCTACGCTATCTTATGGTGCACGTCTAGGCATGGTTGTCGTCACAGTCCTATGGCCATGCTGTGCCATGGCATGATGTGGTGCTACTATGTAGGCCATGGTGGCACTATAGGCACGGTGGTGGTTCACTAGCTGTCTCGTGTGATGTGGTCTCCATTGTGGTCTTTGTCATCGCCTCCTGGTTTCTGGGGGCATCGTAGAGGAGTTGGTAGCTGCCCCCTAGTCATCAATCACCCTATGGGCTTGAGGAGCTAAGGTCCATGATCTCGATAGTGGGGGTCATGGCTCCTGTCGGTCTGGATGGCCTCTAAGTCAAGGCCTTCATCATGTATCCTGTTGACACTAAAATTTGGTTCAAGGAGACAAGGGCCCCAAAGTTTAAATTCATCAAGAGAAAGCCTAGATATTCAGCAAGGATTGGCTAACCAAGTTGCCATCAAAATAAAGATAACATCGTCATTCCAAGGGAGTCAGCCCTATCGGTAGGATCAGTAAGGCAGGGAGCGAGAAGACACGTCGAGCTCCATAGAAGGGAAAGATTGGAGTCCAAGTTGTCTTAGATTAGGAAGTTTTGTTCACTTTTCTAAATTTTCATGACCGGTCTTGTTCAACCAGGACTCATAGTCAGGCCTTGGGTATAAATATTGAACCCTAGCCATTATAGTGGACATCTCCAATGATCAATACAAACTAGTACCTTTACTTTTTGGCTCATGTCAGCCCTTAGGAGTAGGAGTAGAGTAAATTTTGATGAGTTCTTCGGTGAGCAGGGCTACATCGGTTAGGTCTGACCTTTGGTTTGTCTGTGAGTACTCGTCACAACTTATACCTTGTTTGTAAGGCTGCATCGGTTAGGTCTGACCTCTTGCAAGCTTTGTATAAGTTAGCTTTCGTCAGTTAATTGTAAGGCTACCCTCAGTTAAGTCTCATCTCCTGCAATTGGTGATAGTTATCCTTGGTTCTTAGCAAATTCCACATGGTTGCCCTCGGTTAAGTCTGATCTCGTATGAATTTCGATTTGAACCCCTTGCTCGATTAAGATCGAGATAGATCGGCTTTGTATCTTTTTAAATCATCATCTTATCACATTACATTGTTCACATCCTACACTAACAATGGTTCTCGCTAGTCTAGCTACTCTATTCTGATCTTGATCGAAGATAGCATGTGGTCAAGGCATGTTTAGCCCTAGGTAAGGCTTGCTAGTTGACGAGATCTGGTCTAGAAGTGCTTTTATGACTGCATCAGTTAGGTTTGACCCCCACTAATAGCATCATAGATTAGAAATCGTCAAGTAGTAAGCCTTGCTTATGGCCAAGCATAGTCTTCGGCTGCATGCTATGTCTGCATCGGCTATTTAGCCGACCGCCTGAGCTATCATGATCATAGTAGGTTCCCGCGATCTCGTTAAGCATTTATAGATCTATATGCTTTGAAGGTTTGATTTGTTATCTTTATCATGGCTGCATTGGTTAGGTCTAACCCCTAGTAGATTGGATCTGATAGGTGTACGGGTTTATACGCGTCTAATGGCTGAGCGGTTGCATGCTATGACCCTTCTTTCACTGGAATCGGCTATTTAGCCGACAGCCTATCCCTTGAGAATATGCATTGGCTCTATACATGCTTTTTACTTGTTTTTGTCTTGGTTAAAAGCTTGTATCTTTCTCAATCAAGTCATATGCTTTCATGCCCATCTTTTGTACACCTTTTTGCATGCTTTCATGATAATCAGTAGATTAGATCTATTTAATTGAGCAACTGATGATTGCCGATGTCTATTTTTACTTATCATGCATCATGAACATGTTGGATATCGACTCTCTAGTCAATAGCCTTGTCTCACTAGCCACTTGGCCACACATTTGGAACTGTATGGATGAATGACCGGCATGTTTACTGATCAATCTTGCTCTCTTATCAATTTAGGTCAAATTGATTGGAACGCCCTGAGGTCATGGCCGCCCAGTCCATTGGTGCCCTCTCGAAGCCTGGAGAGAAGCTTGGGATCTGCTCCATGTGGTCTCTCCCTAGCGATAAGTGTGTGTCCTAGCCACCGATGAGGGACGACCCTATCACCCCTTTTTGGTGTCGACAAATCCCATCCAGTAGTGGGTAGAATCATACAAGCGTCTTGTTGGGCCATATCTGGATGGTGGTTTTTGTACCAATCATCGCCACCTTGGCTGGTGTTGTCTTATCTGAGCTATATAGTGTAGGGGTGGCGTCTGACCAGACCGAGCTGACCATTGTCCCCTTGGTCCTTGTAGAGTCAAAGTGGCATGCCTACTCCTATCAGAGCGGGCACATTTGGCTAGGCTCGACCTCTACCCATTCCTTCGTCTCTGGCTAAGATAGAAGGAGGGGTCACAACCAACCCTGGTCTTGGTGTCAGGCTTATTCTGCTTGGCTTAGCTGGTTCTCGGTCACTCGGGCCTTCACTAGTTGATGCGTCA
Organism: Miscanthus floridulus; assembly: GCF_019320115.1. NCBI lineage: Eukaryota > Viridiplantae > Streptophyta > Magnoliopsida > Poales > Poaceae > Miscanthus > Miscanthus floridulus. The sequence goes on from NC_089583.1 coordinate 34,220,731, forward strand.
TGGGCTGCTAAGCCTACTAGTTAATCGGTGCCTTGAGACACCCAGGGATTACAACCTCGACAGTAGCCCCTGAGCATTTTTGTGATCACGAAGTGATCGTGAAAGCACTGTGATGCGTGCATGCCGGGTGCTGGTTCATAGTTCGTAGCTCATTCAAGCTTCATTGCTCGACCACTTGTGGGATGATGCATTCAATATGGTAGGTGGAAATTGTTTTGCCCTGGCAGGACGCCCTGATGATGTGGTATGTGACCGCTGAGCCCTACCATGTCAATGTTTTGTGTATTGGTGTTCATGATCCAAGCGAGGCCAAGTGGTCTCATCGACGTTGTACCGGCCCTGCCTTTGTGAGAGTCTTGACTTTCCTAACCTCACGCGGGCATCTAACATTGGTTGTGACCTCCCATGGTTTGCCATGTGGCGTGGGGGTCTCAGGCTATTGAGTCTGTCCTTGGCCTATAAATAGAGGCATTTCTGCCATTTGAGGCACCCGTGATTGTGACTATGAACCATTCTTTTGCCTCTCTAAACGGCTAGGTGTTGAGAGGGTGTGAAAATGGAGAGAGAGAGGATCAGGGGGAACCATGTGGTTCCCATTATACATCCTACTAGGGGTCATTTGTGGTGGGCGGAGCTAGTGTCACCTTTTGTGGCAGCTGGTGCTAGAAGGAGATTTGTGAGCAGGAAAGGGCCATGGAGGTGTTCAGGCCATTTTCTAGGGTCAGTGGTTTTAGCAGCTCCCGGTCCTTTTAGGTTTGGGTTTGCTGAAACAGTGGTCCTAGTGGCCACGATCAGCTTCCCTAGGAAACTGTGGGAGTCACTTCCCTCTTGTTCCCCAGGGTGTGATGGTGGTGGCTTCTGAGACCATCAACCCTGACCTCTCCTATGCGCTTTGGTTCGAGGGTACGGCGAGGAGATTCACGAGGGGCTCCTTGTTGCTCCTTGCACCCATGGCACTCATCCTTGGACACCGAATTTTAGGCTTCCATAGCGGCAATAAGCCCCCGAGCCCCGAGGCTAGGGTCATGCTTTCTCCTAGGATCATTGGAGGGGCTATTTTGGGCCTAATGGTTTGAGGAACTATTTCCCCGACCTCTCATTACATGGTCGTGAGGTTTTTGGCGACCATGCAGTGCCTTGTAGGCTTAGTACCTTTTATTTTTTTCCATGTGACCAAGCCGTAATCATGTTTTGGGCTCTGCATTGCTTCAAATGGAAGGCACTGTTGCGTCGCCCTGGCTATCTACTTCATTGATTTCTCCCGGAGAGGTCGTGGACCTTCTGACGGTTTGTGAGTCTTCAAAGCTAGCCATAGGTCATTGGACTTGCAGGTACCAGGAGGAGTTTTGATCATGGCCTACCCTCGACTCTTTTTGGTGTCGCGTGGACCCGTCTCCTATCTTTCCCTAGCGTCCCACCTGACCTCAAGAGCTCATGATGCCTTGTTACTGGTGGGTTTGATTTTGCCCCACGTAGTGTGCCTCGCTGGGGTTGATGGGTAATCCGAGCGGGGCCCGATATCCTCCCCAATTGATGTGGAGTTCGGCTGTGCCTCATCGAGAGACATCCCATAAATCATCGGCCATCAAACCCATTGGTCCCTAGCTGCCTTCGCAACGGTTAGAAGGCAAGATGCCTCCCCCTAGAGGGGGTCAACTTGGGTGACTTCAAAGCAAACAACTCAGACATAGAGAGAAATGGTCATGTGGCTCTAGACCACCAATTAGAGCTGCAGGGGCCCATCTCCTCTCTGCCCCTATCCCTTTTGTGGCCTTGAACCCTTCTAAGGGCTGAACCAAGAGAGGTTTTCCTATGTATGACATGGGGTCATGGTTGTGATGGGTCGCTCTGCACATGATCTTGGGGGTAGTTGGCCTCCCCGGTCATGTCCTGGCATAATGGCGCCCACTCGAGAGCAATCGTGTGCCTCAAGATGTGGGCGCATGAATCGAAATGATATGGAAATGGTGGGGACTCATGAAGCTTACTTGGCTCGCACCACTGCATCGGCAACCTTCCGATCGCTTCACCTGCTCTACGAGGTTTCTCAAGCAATTAGTGAATGTGGATGGCACGCGTGCGCCTTAGGTGTCCTTAGCAGCTATAAATGCACGTGGGATGGTATGGCAGGAGAGGCATTCGCTTTGGGTCACCTACTCCACTGCTTCATGTTAAGTGGGGTAGCCTATAACACCCCAAAAATTTATTTTGGGTTGTTATCAGAAAACACTAAATAAAATGAAGGGTTTTATTATTTGGATATAATTTGTCAACATTAGTTTAGATTTCCGTATATTTTTCTTAAATAAAAATGTTGTTTTTCAAATGTTTTGAAATTAATTTGATGGGCTTTTGTTGATGTGGTGCTTGTCTGATGCTTGTTTTTGGTGTTTGTGGGTGCAAATGGTTTCAAAATATGATAGAACAACGTTTCTTTCTCTTCAGGAAAATTTTCAACCTTTTTCTAGAATTAAATTCCTTTTTCCTTATGCTTAATCTTTTTCCTTGATCATTTCAATAATCTTTTCATGAGTTCCAAACTCTTCATTTTGATCCATCATGTTCATATCTACCTTGGGAAATTTTTTCAGAATTTTCTCAAATTTCTGTTATTTTTCGTGGCTTAAATATGGTTTCAGGAATTTCATGAAATTATTTTTAAACGGGAAATAAATCCCAAAATTAAGAAATTCCAAAATGTTTCCAAACCCTACGACTATATAGACGCGCTGGTTTCAGAAATATAGCCCGTTTTGGGAGCCGCCACTCCTATCGTCCTAGATCTAAAGTCGAAGTTCTGCAACTCATTTCCGATGAACTTTTCCGGTGAATGTTCGGTGAGGGTTTTCGGCCTTCTCCTGCGTCCCACGCGAAAACCATCACCACTCCGAGCTTTGTCTTGATCTCCTCTACACCATCTTTCCATCCTTTTCACGAATCCATGCTCGTTCATCGTTTCCCTAACCTCTCTTTTGCTTTTCCGGTGAGGTCTTCCATGGAGGCCCTTCTTCTTCGTCTCTGGCCAGCCGGTGCCACCCTAGCGTCCTCCCGCGTCTCGACTCTATCCTCATGCGGTCACCCCAGGCCCTACGCTACCCTGTTTCACACCCCTTGGCGTGCCACTGCATGCAGCGCCGCCGGCGCCCTATGGCTGATAGGCCATGGTCGTGGCCATCGTGTGGGCCCTTGCACTGGCCCCACGTGTGGGCCCACGCCATGTCGACGCGCCGCCAGCTGGCCAAGGTCCTGGCCGAAGGGCCCTCCCTCTCCTGCGTGTGACCCACGAGCAGCAGCACCACCCATGGCTGCCATGGTCACGTCGAGATTGAGATGAAGACCAAGGTAGAAGATGATCTTATTTACGATTCTGGCACCGACAGTAATTCAGCCACCGTTTAATCGTTTTAGCTCCGTTTCAGTTCGTTCCAGTTGCGTTAGTTTCATGACATCACGCTCTATGCAGTAGAGGTAGTGTTAATCATGTCACTCAATTATGAATTTATTAATTTAAATGCAATTTGATTTATATTTATTTAATAGCTTTCTAATTAAAAGCAATCAAGGCTTATAATTCCCTTTTTGTTGCGTTGCGAACGTGCCGATGTAAGCTATGTGTTAGTAGCAACATGTAGCATGTCTCACACCTCTACATTTTATAAGTTAAATATTAGTTTGATTAATATTTATGCAACCAAGTTTCTAATTAAAAGTAATTTAGGGTTTCATCTGGTCTTTTTATAAATAAATGTTAACTTAATTAATATCAACTTGAATGTTTGCTCATTAACTAACTTATTTAGTTTAAACATGACATATATAATGATTTGATTAGCTAGTCTCACATGTTCTATGTTTTCTAAATTACAAATATTTGACTGACTTAAATACTATTAAATATTTATAAATAAAATGTGACTAAGGTTTAACTCTAGCTTTTATAATTAAATATCATTTGGTTAGTTGAACTTTGGGATATTTCTATGAAATGTCCATCACCTCATTAACTAAAATGAATCAAACCTATAGTCTATTCTTCGTTATGTTGTACAACCTATTGATAGTCACGTCCTTTCAACGATAGCTCCGTTTTCTGTTGTTCTTGCGCTCTCGTGACCGTAGCAACGAGCCTTGCTCATTAGTGCTTTCTTTTCAAGCTTCTCCTTTTGAGTGATGTATTGTTCTTAGTCATGTTTGTTTGTTTCTCTATTTTGTTTGGTTGCCACGAGTAGAGGAAGTGTGGTTTGTTAGCGCTGAAGACCAGGAGTTGAGGATCGACAGTCGAAGCAGAAGCTGGAGACCAGAAGATAGAAGCCAAAGACTTAAACTTTGGGAAAAAGGCAAGTGCAGACTCCCTTTGATCATTTGTACCTACTCATTTATAATTCACTTTACTTTCATTGCATGTGTCTAAATTATGCAAACCCTAAGGATATGACTAGACCTATACTACATTCCTTGTTTACCTGGGTTTCATACTATGGGTAGTGTAGTTGTGCTTAGCTGCTCCACCCACAACTACTACATGATAATGAAAGTAATGATGATTAATGACTACCGTAATGATTATTTAACGGTTACTATAATGATGGAGAAGTGAAGATGCTTATAGCATCGTGGTTAAGGTGATGAAAGGGGGAACAAGTATTAGAGCTTGGCCTAGTTTCCGAGGGTACCCGTGTCTGCGCTCCCAAAGGACCGGTTCGTGGAGTAGCCACCTGGGACTTACTGTATAGCTTCAAGCTAAATGGCTCTAGCTTGACATAGTATTAGGACCTCTACTAGTAGGGTGTGACTTACCAGGTAGGCGTAAGAAAGTAACCTAGGTAATGGATATTAAGTTGCGGTTGTCTGGGTTCCATAGCTATGGGGACGGCAGCCGGCGCCTAGGCCAAACGTTACGGGTTGCATCCTATTAGCTAGAACATGTGAAAAGTCTTGTAGTGAGACCCTGCCTGCTCACCTTGGTAGTGTTTTGGGGAGTCGTGACCCTGGGCAAATGGGAATCACGAATTGAAGTGAAAGTGTACACCTCTACAGAGTTAAAACTGATATATCAGCCGTGCTCATGGACACGAGCGGCCTAGACTCTCACATGATTAGAATATGACTCACAATTGGACAGTGGAGGCAGATTTGTGGATTGAGGTTGCTACCTCATGCTTTGGCGAGATTGCCATCCCGTGCTATTAGTTGGGGTTGCTACCCTAGGTTACTATTTGGGGTTGGTACCCCATGGTTAATGTTGAGGTTGCTACCTCGATTATATGATGATAATAAAAATGTTATACTCACTCTATTAATTAATGGTTGGGACCTTTCACTCAACTTATTGATTAGGTTGCAATAATAAAAGTTTGCCAACTAAAAATGCTAACTACAGTAAGCCAGGGTCAGCCTACCTTTGATTAAGCCTTGCATGTCATTATACTTTCCGCCTGTACTTGCTGAGTTCGATATGGATTCACCCTTGCTATTTCCCCCCACACCCCCAGTGTGTAGCAAAGTGCTGCTCAGAAGAAGGACAAAGATGTAGAGGAGTTTTCCCAGGTCTATCAGAAGTGCTTAGCATATGGAGCCCCCCAGTCAACTATCCTTGAGAAGAATGGAGCCCAAGGAGAAGTTTAGCTATCATTCCGCAATACTCTAATAGTTGTAAGTGTTAATATAAGTATGTTTTCTGCTATATAACATTGTTTTCTGATATTTCTATTCTATTATTGTATGTGTGGACTTCCTGGACACACATATGACTAGAGCTTGGTTCTCTTTGGAAAATCGGGCATGATAGAGATTCATGTTAAGTGGGGTAGCCTATAACACCCAAAATTTCGGTTTTGGGTTGTTATTAGAAAACACTAAATAAAATAAAGGATTTTATTATTTGGATATAATTTGTCAACATTAGATTAGATTTCCCTATATTTTTCTTAAATAAAAATGGTGTTTTTCAAATGTTTTGAAATTAATTTGACGGGCTTTTGTTGATGTGGTGCTTGTCTGATGCTTGTTTTTGGTGTTTGTGAGTGCAAATGGTTTCAAAATATGATAGGACAATGTTTCTTTCTCTTTGGGAAAATTTTCAACCTTTTTCTAGAATTAAATATGATAGGACAACCTTGTGCTTAATCTTTTTCCTCGATCATCTCAATAATCTTTTCATGTGTTCCAAACTCTTCATTTTAATCCATCGTGTTCATATCTACCTTGGGAAATTTTCTCAGAATCTTCTCTAATATCTATGATGTTTTGTGGCTTAAATATGATTTTAGGAATTTCCTGAAATTATTTTTAAACAAGAAATAAATCCCAAAATTAAGAAATTCTTAAACATTTCCAAACCCTACAACTATATATATGCTAGTGTAGCCCTCGACGCGCTAGTTTCTAAAGTACAGTCCATTTCATGAGCCGCCACTCCTATCGTCCCAGATCTAAAGCTGAAGTTCTACATCTCATTTCCGACGAACGTTCAGCAATGGTTTCCAGCCTTCTCTGGCATCCCACATGAAAACCATCACCACTCCGAGGTTCATCTCAATCTCCTCTACACCGTCTTTCCATCCTTTTCATGAATCCTTGCTCGTTCATCGTTTCCCTAACCTCTCTTTCACTTTTCCGACGAGGCGAAGTTTAGCAACCGTTCTGCGATACTCTAATAGGTGTAAGTGTTAATATAAGTATGTTTTCCGCTATATAACATTGTTTTCTGATATTTCTATTCTATTGTTGTATGTGTGGACTTCCTGGGCATACATATGACTAGAGCTTGGTTCTCTTTGGAAAACTGGGCGTGACATTGCCTGGGATCGTCCCGCAAGCTTTAGTGTAGTACAACTCCATTTTGGTGGCAAGGCATCGTAGGATAAGATTGGCTGTAGCGTGCCCTTCGTCGACCTCTTGTTCTTAGGTCGCGACAGCTTTCCTTCCCTTTTTCTTTGTGCATGGGTGTATGACCTTACCCAGAGCTGGTTCTCAGGGTTCAGTTTCATGCGTCCAGTGTTCGTGCGTCGATGCACAATTTGCCATGGTGTAGCCCCCGCGAGTGAGCCGTGTCGACTGGCACGCGCCGATCGACATGGGTCACTTGGGCTCACATGCACCATCAGAGTGTCGCTTTGATGTGCGCTCATCAAGGCATGCTGTGATCTCTGGGCATGGGAAGGATTTGTTGATGATTACATACAAAGTCCTAGCCAGGGAGGCTCACATCTTAGAGTAGCCTGGGCGCGAACGCTGGGTGTCTGTGCCGCTTGGTAGTGGCCTTTGACACCCACGGTGCTTGGCGCGATGAGGCCTGGAATGTGCAGCTCATCGAATCGAGGAATGTGTTGTGTCATGAGCCCTCTGAGGCTTATCGATCGCATCGTCCTCATGCCAGGTCATTGTCTATCTCACCATACACTGTGGCTGAGGTCATCGAGCATGACCTCCGTGTGCTCCCCTACCATGTAGGGAAGTCACGTTTGGGCCCAACCCCCGAGGGTTGGTCCCCAAGGCCCACCACTAGCGTGGCATCAATTGTCGCCGCCTAAGCGAATTGAGGCTCGGGGGGTTGGCATGCGGTTGTCACGATGTCATAGTTCTCCCATTCACAAAGGTGGGCCTGCTAGAGGTTGCCTCCTATGGTAATGATCCCAATGGGGCCCTAGCATCTTGAGCTTGAGGTTGGTATAGTTGGGGATGGCCATCAACTTGGCATAGCATGGTCGGCCTAGGATGTTGTGATAGGCATCGAGGAAGTCCGCTATTTCGAAGGTGAGAGTTCCCATGCGGAAGTTGGCTCGACCTCCGAACGTCATAGGTAAGTCAACCTGCCCAAGGGGGATGGCCTAGAGCCTGGGTATTTGTAACACCCTAAAATTTTGACTTAGTTTAAAAACCACTAAAAAATTGAACCTTGTAAAATTTTGCATAATAACCTAACCACCTAAATAAATAACCTAGTAATTAGTAATAATAGGCCAACCTAGAAATAAAACCTATAGTGTAGAAATGTGTGCTTGAGTGTTTGCTTGTTTGGTTGAGCATATGGTGGCATACCTTGCATACATGCATGTTCAAATTTGAATTCAAATTGCATTTAAACATAGAATAGGAAATCTAGGAAAAAGAAAAAGGAAAGGAAAATGAAAAATGAGCACTGGGCTCATTTCCTTGCCCTCGGCCCATGGCAACAGCAGTAGCAGCCTAGCCCTTCTCCCTCTTCCCTCTCTCCCCTCCACAACTGGGCCGGCCCATCACTGTGCCCTAGCCCATGCCGCACCCACCTCCTCTCTCCCCCTCTCTGACCCACTGACACGAGGGACCCACCCATCAAGCCCGTTGTCTACCATGGGCAGCGACATGAATACCGCGTCACTACCCGAGCTAGCCAGCCCCGCTGCCACTGCCTCACCCTAGCGATGCGACAAGGCTTGTGAAGATCTTTTTGTGACCCCACACCACCTCTCCTCCATCCTCTCTCTCCTCACTGCTCCTCCCTTGACATGCGGCGGCGAGCTCACCTCGCCATACCACCATAGATGAGCACGAGCTCTCCTAGCCACACGCATGGGCAATCCCGCACTATGGTGAATCAACCTAGTGGAATTAGGCACATGTGCACACCCTAGTGAGCTTGGCGAGCGAGAAAATATCTCACCACCACAACTGACATGGCCAGCGTATAAATAGTCCCGGCCATTGCCGCACTGACCTCACGCTCCTCCCCACTAACTTTGTGAGCTAGAACACCACATCTCCCCATCTCCTCCCCTTTCCTCTCCTCCTTCTTCCTCTATTTTGATTTTCCCTAAATCAGGAGCCACCGGCGCCATTGACACCGCCTTCCTCCTTCTCCCTCTCCGCTGCTCCATTGTTCGATTGGGTTAGCAGGTGAGTCCCCGAGCTCCTCCTCCTTTTTCTCAAGCTAGTTAGTAGTCTAGGCCCCTATGTAACACTATCGCCATGCATCATGCTCTGCCATGCCACCATGCCCGCTGACTAGCCAACAGCAAGGCTCGGCCGAGCTCTAGAGTACCCTGTCAAGCTCACCTTTCACCCTTGATCAAGCACGCGTAGTTAGCTAGGTTAGTTAAGGCCACTAGGGCCATTATCGTGGAGCAACACCGCTACAGAACCTCTGGCGAGCCGCCGCCGCCACCTTAGGCACCCGCTGTCGCCGGCAGGGCCACCACCGGCCACGGCGTGGTCACTCGAGCCCTGTCCACTCTTCACCCAACACCACCGAGGCCCGACGTCACCGACGTAACCAACTTTGGCGAGCTCGGTGCCTCCCTCCCCTATTCTATCACTAGCGTGGCTATCCCGGCCATTGCTGTCTCCCCTCACCCCTTCCCTCTCTCTAAATCGTGGGGCTGGATGGCAATGGCATTTTCGTCACCATCCTGACCCATCCCGTCTTCTCTCTCTCTCCCTCACTCTGTCATGTAGGCCTATGGCCGTAACATCGCTGGCGCCATCATCGCTGATGTGGTGGCCTGGCCCACCTGTCATACACACACACACATCACATGCACACAGAGCTAGGTACAATTAGGAAAATGCTAGGTGCACCCGGTTAGTGTACATAGAAGGCTATAAAACCACTTTCCTAGCTTAGAAAAATTCCTAGAAAATTTGTAAATAAACTAGATGCATTAAGGAATTTAACCATAGAGTTTGCACACATTTTCATGCACTAGAAAATACATATAAAATTCCATCTAGATAATTATCTATGAAATAAACTTATAAAATGCATATCCTTTGCATCCTAATAGGTGAAACCACTTCTAAAATCCACCTAAAATCTTCCTCTATGCATCCACCCTAGTGCCACCATATTGTTCTATGTTTGTTTTCCACCTTTTCTTTTGTGTTGGCGGTAGTCTTATGCGATAGCTACGCCGACAGACGACGGTGACTACCGGGAAAGCGAAGACCCCGACTATGAGATCATGCCAGAAGAAGTCAATAGTGAAGGCAAGTCCTAGCTCTCCTCTCCCTCTACCATCTTGCTTAACCATTATTTAATAACTTGCTATCATGAAATATAAGCTTGGATAGTGAGAAATGTTGGAATAAGATAAATATCTATCTAGTTATTTTATGAGCTCCACTACACTGAAGAACTTAAGGATAAAAATGACTAGAACTTAAAATTTGGTAAGCCTAAAAAACTAAACACCAACACGGGGCGAGCAGGGATAGCTTACGCGGGATAAGTTATCTTAGCGGGAATGCCTGGATTGGGTTCCTGGGGAGATGCTCATCTCGGTCACATAAGGGTCGGTTCATAGTCCCTCTCATCTAGTGAGATGTTACGTACAACCACATGTCTATATGGGTAGAATGGATCTCACACCCCGTTGGGTAGAAGTATAATGCCTACTAGGAGGCTAGTGTGGGCAACAAAATATCAGGAGCAAACATGGATGCTATGTGATCTTCCATGGTCCGGTTGGCGTGGATGCTAGGTGATCTTCCACATTAAGCCCCTTGATTTTGGCCACGTTCGAGCCCATGACTATTATTGATTTTGTGGTGATTTGGTATCATCATGTTGGGATGATTAGGTATCATCCTGGTTTTGTGTTTTCCAACCCCTGAGAAGCCATGGTAGGGTTATATGGAAGTCTAGGGTAGCACCCAAGTAGGTACGAGGTCTCGTTAGGTCTATTTCAACCACTGATCATGGAAGGGATAGTGCCTATCATGTAGGGAAATGTGTACACCTCTACAGAGTCACTTAAATCTATTTGAATAGCCACGTCCTTGGAATGGGCAGATGCTAGGTCAGGATACTATGATTAGCTTTACTTTTATGTGTAATGAAACTGGTAGCTAACAGGAGATAACACTAACCCGAGAACTAGCTGGGATGGTAATGCCCCACTAGGACCAACCCTTAATTATAACCACCACCACACCTCTATTTCCACCCTATGATTAGGGCTTGCTGAGTATGTAAAGTACTCAACCGTTGTTGACACACATAGACTTCAGCACCAAAGAAGACCAAGGTTACGACGAGGAAGCGCATCATGAAGACTAGGAGTTACGCGAAGAGTCCACATGTAGGAGATGGCATCAACGCTAGGGTTTCGGCCGCGCTAGAGCTTGCCTATGGAATAGGTTATCCCTATGCTGTAGAGTACCATCATATTAGAAACCACCATGAATAAGTGCCGCCCTGCGGCAATATTTTTCCGCTAGCTCTGTAAGCCTACAACTACGCCATTTGGGCTATGGTTGTAAGACTCTTATTAGATAACAATAAAGCTCGAAACCTTTCTTTTTAGCTGTGTACCAATTCTATTGATTTTGTGCATACTTATTATTCACGGTCGTTAACATCAATTATAAACCATCAACATAACCTGCATATATACTTAATTCCATCACCAAACATAGTTATAGGGTTTGATTCTAACAAGTTCCATGAGTTTTGGTGTTCTCACTTGTCTCACAGGATATTTAATTTTTCACAGAACAAAATTACCTCAAATGGTGAATTGGAGTGTACCATTGCGAAGAGCTCGTCGAGTTGATCAAAATGGATATATTATTTGCTATATTTGGAGCTCAAAATGAAAAGATATAAATTTCACAAATAAAAGAAAAACTCCACATCATAAGCTGTGGGATTAATTGGGCCCAATTCAGAATTTGGCCCATAAAGGCCATGTGCATTTTAATGAGATATGGTGAAAAGTTTAGTACCAATGAGGCTAACTAAGAGGGGGAGGGTGTCAGGCGCCCCCATATATAGCAGCCCCTACCCCCTCTCTAGAGCCATCCTAAACCCTGAATTCATATCATGAGGATCAGAGCCAGCTATCAAGAGAAGATTAGTCATCCATAGGATATAGTCTTCTAAATAATAGTGAGATAGAGACTAGGGGAAGAGTTTGGAGGAGTTGTCGGCCTGTCGATGCTCTCTCTATGGCTTGTACCTTGGCGGATCCAATTTCTACTTGAGCTTGCCTTTGAGATTTCTCTGGTAATCAACTTCTGATTCAAGTAAGTAATTATTTATATTGTTCATCAGGATCACGTCTCTCTTTTAAGTGCTTCAATCTATAGATGCTCTAGGTTAAAGTATTAATCGTAAGTGTAAGCATGGTTACTTAGACTTATTGAAAATAACCCTAAAAGCTAAATCAAACTATTTCCTCGCTCTTTAGAAGCATCAGAAGTAGGCGGATCTCTATCTATATACTAGGCTCCATTGATTCCAGGAAGTCCAGGGTTGGTACCGCTTCTTAGTGTAAGGTAGGTTGTTAATGATACCTCTTAGTCAATATAGGTTAAATGCAATGACCAATTGACATATAGTACTATGATTAATTAAGTTAAGTTCGCTATTCTAGTGCAATGTTCTGTTCACTATCTCCACTCCACTATTCTTATTATCTTACATAATAACTTGCCTCTTCTTTAATTGATTGGAAAGCTGGTCAATAAAATGCCCCAGGGGTAAATCCATTGAGTAGCAGCTCGTATCCAAGGAAAAGGCCATAACAAGGTATTCTCCCCAATCTTATTATCTTTCCCTTTCGAAGGAAGAAGGTCAGATAGCACTGGTCAATAGGAGTGGGTGGGCACATAGCAATAATAAATGGCAACAAGGCTCAACAGAGCACAGACACAAGAATACCTATATAGAGACATGAGAAATAATAAGCCAAGGAGATCTTTACTAAACGATAATTCCGCATCTAGTGAAAGCTGAAGTCACATAGGGAAGGGAGTTTCTGCAGACGGAGAAAAGGGAGATATCACACTGTGTGTGATAGGTTATTAGCTGGAGGATTGAGATTGGTATATGGCATTCAGATAGTCATATGTCACTAAAAGCATGGAAAGACTAGGTGAATGGGCTCACTAGGCAGGGAAAGCTAGATATAGCCTCTCTTCCTCCACTTGTTTTATGGATTCACATACTGGTTAGTATGTTCATCAAGTTCTTGATTACTGCTTACGGTGCCCACAGACTCCCTTTAATGGTATGTAGTCCCTGCCAATTTATCGAAAGAAAGTGCTATCCATTGAGGAGCAAGGAAGGTGCCCTAAGCTAGGAAGTCATGATTGGTAGGATCTTTCCTTAGAAGGAAATTCACAACACTCTAAATTTCTCTATTTTGATTCACCATAGCCGCTTAGGGATAGCGCCGTTACTGTACCTAAATTTGCTATTGCTGTTCCGCTTTGCTGTTATCCATCCCTAGCCTTAGCATAATAGGAGGGTGCCTTTTTAGCGCAAGATGATGAAATAACAACCTAAGCTTTTTGGCATTAGCAAATTGATAAATCAAATAGATCCCCAGCCATTGGATAGGAGCACTACCATTACCATGCTTAGAATTGATGAAATTTGGTTTATTACTAAACCCAAGATTTTCCTATTCGTATGTGGTATACAATTACCCCTATCCCTATTGTTTTGATACATGGCGTATTGGCTTTGTCGTAGAGCTAGCTAAAGATCCATCTTTCCTAGATTAGTGATTACTTCAATCCATACCCCTATGGAATAACAAAAAGCAAGGGCAGAGGTGACTAGGAATCAATCAGAAAGCGGCTATCAGCTATGACAAAACCATACAATAATTCGTAGGAACCCACACCGGATAGAGGGACATCCCTTCCTCTTAAGAGGTGTAATTATGTTTGGGGATGACATTAGATAATCCAAATCGTGGTCCTCATGGGAATGGATGCAAAATGCAAAGGAGGATGCCTTATCGAAGCTGGGGATCTAGATAGGTACTGATCTCGGTGGCGATGACTCTATTGAATCTATTGAATTTGTTTCATTACTTTCATGCACAGATGAACCTTGTTTGCTTTGGAAGTACCTTTGCCTTGGAGTGGAGGATTGTCCCATGATTGAGGGATGGACTTTCTCTACAACTATTGTGAAACAAGACATGCAAATCCAAAACAGGGAAGTACGAAACTAAAGGGAAAGTCTATCGATGAACTCCCTAGTTCCTGTAGCACCTGGTTTTAAGGACAAAACCCAAGACACACCATATGTGAGCCTAGGAAGTTAAATCTCACATATAGCTACAAATAAAGGTAATATCAATAGACAATACTTAATATATAACATACTTAGTATAAAGTATATAACCTTAGATAGCAAACAGCAGAAAGACAACTCTGATCTTTGGGTGAAGACTCCAATTCCATAGGGACAACTGATCGGTTGATCACAAGTCTAATTCCTCCAAACTCTAGCAATCTAGTACCCATCCGGAATTTTTCCAAAGATTTAAAAAGTAAAGCAAGAGTGGGTACATGTCGTACTCAACAAATATAACATGGATTCATGAGGCTCAAAAGGCTAACACTGGTTAACTGCGATTAGCTTTTAATGAGTCATGATTTTAGCAATAGGGTGGCAACAAGTTTATCCACAAGCCCACATAAACACATGATCAGGTAAACATGAATAATGAATAGCAAAAATAATAATCATTAGTGAGCATCTTTATCATCAGTACCATCAGTGTTCATCATCTATTCCGTAAAGGTTCCAAGGCCGCTCGTGACCGTGAGCACGGCTGTTATAATAGTTTTACACTCTGTAGAGGTTGTACACTTTCACTATGAGTCGTGATTTACCCTTTCACCCGAGGCAGCCAACCTCTTGACCCACTACCAAGGAAGGTCAGCAGGGTTCACTATGAAGCCTTTCAAAGGTTTGTCTAACAAGTTAGGGCCGCTAAGGTTTCCCCATCAATAAGCATGAACCCCCCCCTCCAAGGAGTGACTAACAAAATACCAAGAAACCAAAGTGCACCCTCTTGGCAGGCCAAGATCATACCTGTCAGAGCCCCTCTTGCGCCATAAAGGTAACCACTAATAAGCTAGAAAGGTCCTCATACTGAGCTAAAGCCAGAGCCATGTAACCCTCATAGTTGTACTATAAGTCCCGGATGTTCGCTTATAGATAAGTCCTTAGGGAGAGGAATCTAGAGCACCATAAAAATAGCCCAATGCTCTAGCCCCCTTGTTCCATGTTACTAAAAAGCATCTTTTAATGTTTATTGCATATATCATTAGTCAAGTTACAAGATCATAGCTTTAGTTGAGTACTAGCATCATACTACCCAATGCATTAACCCATAAGAATCAAGGAATCCAGGATATCAAAAAGCTAGGAAAAATACTATGGTTGCCAAGGTAGACACATGCATATGATTAAAATGATATTAAGGTGAATAGGACAACAAGGAAGATCCCATGCTATACTTGCCTTAAACTCATATCCTTCTTCTAGTTCAAACCTTCAATGAATAGCTTCTAGATTCACCACGTATAACTCACCGACTGGACATGATCATAAAACACCACACAAGCATCTATGCAATCATACACGAAGCAAACAATAATACTAAATTAGAACAGTACACAAAACATAATACATAGCAAGTAAAAAGGTTTTAAAGATGTTCTACATGTTACTATGAATACACAGATGTGAAAACCACTCTAATCGAAGCTATAACGAAAATGTTATGAATTAAAAAAGATTTCCTTTAATAAAATAATAGATTAAATCTAACCTCAAATTTCTAAAGTTGAAAATATATTTAACAGTAGGATGAACATGTATATTACTCAATTATGAATCTAACTTAACTTGAATGGATCAAAACGGAGTAAAAAACAAAGATTTTATGGCCTAAATAAGACTAGTGGCAAAACTGTAAATAGATGAAAGCGTATTTTGGATCTAACCGAAGAAACTTCATTTTCAAAAGAAGAAAACATATTTTGAATCTAACAGGGGGATTTTACGCTTTCTTAAAGAGAAAACGTATTCTAAATCTACTAGAAAGAAACTACGTTTTGGGAATAGGAAAACGTGTTCTGGAAGTGCACCATGGACTGCGGGTTATATTACGCGAAACTACAGGGGATCTTTTGCAAATAAACCCGGTAATGGGGTACGGGCGATCTTGGACCGTTGGATTGAATCTGGACGGCCTAGATTAGAAAGGAGGGGGAGAGAGTCACTAGCCGGAGAGGAAAACCGGCGCGGCAGAGCTCCATTACCGACAGCGAGAAGCTCCCCGGAGCACTCGGTTTGGGTCCTAGAGGCCATGGTTTGATGAGCCGAGAGCATAGGGAATAAGAGGAGAAGACGACGAACTCACCTAGGGCCTTCTTGCGGTCAATGGTGGGTCTACGGCATCGGGCAGCGCGGCGGCGATGACAACGGCGAGAGAAGGCAAAAAATCTAATTTACTACATGAGGGATTTCCCAAACTAGGGGCTCCCCTTAAGGTAGTTTTGGTGTACTTTGCCCAAGGGGTTGGTACATATTTATACGAAGAAAAACTCCCCATATCTATATCAACTAGCAATATGGTACTAATTGATGTTGCACCCTTCACATTTACTAATGGACATAAATAATCATTAAAGCCCATTAGTAAATAAATGCATGGGCCTTTGAGATTTATTAGGATTATTGCACATGGGCTTTGAGAGTTGGTTGGAAAATGAGATATATTATTTATTTTCGGAATTAATTAATTTCGCGAATAAAATAATTCTAGAAAAGTCCAGAATTGGTATTTAAGCCATGAAAAATACTCCGAGACCTCCAAAAATTTGGGGAAAATTACCAGAGACAATTTGGAACATGATGAACCTAAATAAAGTACCTGGAGCTCATGAAAAGATTGTTGGGAACTTGGAACATAAAGATTAAGGTGAAGGAGGTAGGAATTAAATTCTAGAAAGAAGCTGGAAAATTTTTAGAGATAGATATTCGTCTTCTAAACGTATTTAAAAAAACACATTTTGCACATAGAAACACAAGGTGCGACCGGCATGAATGCAACAAACACGTCTACCTTAAGATAAATTTTAATCTAATGAAAATTTATTATTTCCCCATGTTTTCATGAGCATAAAAATAAAAAAATAAATCATTTTAGCTCTATTTCAAGAGAAACAAATTTTAGGGTGTTACAGTTCCTATGTTTGCTTTGAGGCAGTGCTAATTGCTAATGTGTGAACTATCACTATACTTTAATAGATTTGAATTGGGATAAATCGTATTTCACCCCGGAAGGCGTTGTCAATCCCTAAAACTTCAACATCAATTGAACCATTCGCCATTCATATATGTGACAAGCTAGAGCTTGTGGAGATGTTAGTTGCCAACTCAAAATTCATGTAAATCGGATGGGAGCTGAATTGCCTACTTCCCCACTATTGTCTGTCCCGAAACTTGTTTCTCCCTAGACCCTCTCTTGTTTACTAGCGAATCTAGTAAATACTTTATAAAGGAAAGGTATGTCATCACAAAACATAGGTTCAACTCAGAGACCCATCCCATAACCCTACTCTAGTCTCGAACATCCCATCCAGGCAAAGCAACCTTCCCAAACTAACTAATTGTTTAATTAATACTAGCTATACTAATAGCTCTTCAATCTGTTTATTGCTACTTCATTGTCGTTTCCCTTTGCTCTAGCGTTAGTCGCAGGAATCTCTCTTGCGTTAGTCATAGTCATCTATTCGTAGAAATCATAGGAAAGATCGTGGGAACCTACACTGTACCTTTCATAGTCAATACGATTCAACCAAAGCCTTAGCAGAGGAAGGAACCCGAAGCAAAAAAAATAACCTCTTTCTCTTTGGCCCCAGATGCTAATGAATCCTCATTCTAATCCTCCTATTGAATAACAAAAGAGGGTGCCCTTGAAGGTGCTGTACCAGAAGTAGGTTGTTTGTCGTAACCAGATAGCATGCATTAATCACATTTCCCTTAGGAAGCAGAGTAGGATAGGAATAGCTTGCTACGCTCAAGGATAATATGCTTGCATTAGGTAGGAATGTGTCTCAACAGAGCTAGTGTTGGGTAGGAAACCATTCCTAGATCTAGATCTTGGATAAGCCAGGGAAGAACGTCTATAGCTCAGAAAAGGTCTAGGAATATCTCTATCGTATTAATAGCTCGTATCCTACCAATAATTATTAGCTAGCGCTAGGGGATGATTCGCTTCACTAGGGATAACTGATCATGGGCATTTCCTTCCAAATACTATACTATCTTCAAAAAGTCAACCATTCCCTTGACAAAGCAAGCGAAGGGTATTCCAAATCAACTAATTCTTCTCTAATAGCACCTCCTCCTATATCTACTACTGGTTGACTGAAAAAATAAAAGCAAGGCTATCCTTTGTTGCACTCTTCTGAAAAGATAAGGGCTCGGTATTAGGTCAATCGAACAAGCTTTAGATGTAGTTCCTCGAAATCCTTTGCTTTCTTCAAAAACAACCTATATTCATTCCGTCGCATACCTGTTTTATTGATTGCTTCATAGTCTTGCTTGGAAGAAGAGGGGGTGATCCTTTGGGAAAGGAGCTGAAGTAGAGGAGATAGGTAATAGGAAAGTAACACTTGAGGATGCAAAGGGTAATAGGGACTAGGGAGAAGAGAACCAATTCCAGTGCCTAGTACTCACATTTTCCTAGTATGGATTCGTATTACTTAACTTGTTATCTTACTTGTTTATAAAACATGGACTTCTTATTCTAAGTAATTTTATATCTCTAGCCAGAAGGTCTACATGATGTCTCTGTTCTATGACTATAAGGCCATATTGGTGTATTTATATTTTGATCTTCTAGTAGGAAGGTAGGGCTAGTCTGAGCTTAAATGCCTAACTAATGGTAGTGGGTAGGACAGAAATGAAAAGCATGGTCTTTAAACACAGATGTTGAAATCAAAGCTAGACTAAGCAATAAAGTAACTCATATTTTTCCTTCTACTTCTGGCTATCTTGCCTTCTACAGCTTGTTCTGCAGTAGTACCTTGACCAACTCTAGGCCCAATAGAAGCAAGCCCTACGGCCAATCCAGCAGCAATAATGGAAGCAGCAACAATTGGTGGATTCATGGTGAGTTCCTCATACAAGCAACTTCCATCGATCTCCTTTCGAAAAGTAGCCAAGTGGTGTTAGGTTTCTAGCCTATGGGCTAGTCTATTATAGCACTTCATTCTTGACATCCTCTACCTTTCATGCATGGGTTGATTGATCTATCTGTCTTGCTATTTTGGATCATCTGAAGATTGGGGATAATCAGGATCCCTTGCTTTGGTAAGGCAGACCTTAGATGTTGTCCAAGAAAGCCTCTCTTCCCCGAAGAGAGTCATCCTCTTCACTTTCTATACTTTACTTTCTTTACTTCAATAGCCTTACTGGACATACCATACATACAGGACTGACTAGGCTTAGCAACTAGTTATGTCCCTATTGGCTCCCCTAGATCTAGTATGAAGCTAAGAAGGCCAAGGCAAGACGAATCAACTGAAAAAGAGGCCGCCTTGTTCTCCTAATTAGGTAAGTCTGGCTACTTATTAGCAAGATTTGCAAGTTTTGTGAAGTCACTAACTAGTCTTCATGAGCTTGTAAGGATCCCATGCATTGATCAATGCTCAAGGAAATGAATGAGGAAGCACCTTTCTTTTATACTCCTCTATGATGAACCATTAAGAATAGCTCCATGCCCTTCAAGTCATGTATCACTCCTTTCTTCTCCCTAGCTAGCTCTCTTCCTCCAACAAGTTATCTTCCTAACCAGCTTTCTAACTGATTGAGCCTATCTTTTTTTTTCTTGTCTTCTTGTTTTCTTCTTCTCCTTCTTTTCATTTCATAATTGCTTCCATCTCCGGATCCAAGCTCGCCCTTTAGGGATTGAAGAATACATTCTAAAGAAATGAGCTTAACATTCCTATTTTAGCAAGGAATGAAGTTGGTTTAGAGGTGTCAAGTAGAGAGGTTAGATCTTATCTTCCTTCTCATACTGCGAGTAATATCTCAACTACACTTGAAACTAGATCTTCTTTCGAGTTTTGTTCTCTATGGCATATGAATTCCTGTACTTCCTGTTTTCACTCTCTTCTAAGGGATGTCCTTAGGTTGGTATGTTAAGTGGGTTCTATCGCATTTGAGATAGGTAGCCAAAGAAGTAAGAAAGTAAGAAGCTAGCAAGGTTTGTCAAACCAGCTACATTTGGCATTCGGATTTCGCAGTGCCATAAAAGGAAACCATTATTGTTTTGTTTGCCCCATATGTGAAACGACCTCAATTTCCGCGAAGGAAAATCCATAGCATCGAAGTGTAATAAGATCGTTATAGATCATATTACCCAAATTCCAGTCGAATATCACATCCATACAATGATAATATCAGAGTACAACTAGTGCGGAATTACATAATTTATTACATCGCCGCATTGGCGGAATCAAAAGTAGCATTCATTCAGAACAGCTTGAAGATAAGATCGCCAAACTCGAGCGTAGGCACGAACCCCTCATCCGTCAAACTCCTCGGAGCTATACTCCTCAGCAGAACCTATGTGCCAAAATTTATCAGTATGATTTGTACTGGCCACTCCCATCCCTATGAGCATTGCTTTATGGAAATTGGATGCAAGGGGGACAAAGTCAAAGGAACCTATAAAGCTGGGGTTTCCTGTGCAATATCATATCAAGTAAATAGTAATAGTTGGTCAAGTTTCAACACCATTCCCACACACATTCCACACCATTCCCTTTTCCGAGCCAGGTTTTGATCCTGGGATCGACATACCACCATCTCCACATCATCACCATACCATCCCATCGCTTAGTTGACAGGCCAACTCCCTCTCGGCACTGTCTCAAGGCCCGTAGCCACTGGCTACGACCGACATTCTCTCATGGGGAAAGAAGAGAAGGACTCATCTCACTATCTAGTTTAAGCGAAACCTAGGAAAGGTCCATAGCCGACAAGTCGGCACATGTATCGATCGATCAACCATACACTCTGCAGAGGTTTTACATAACCACAAGATCTGCCTTCCTTGCTGACCATCATCAACTAGGCTGATTCCGGCTGCTTGCTAGCCTAGGATAATGCCACTCTACCATTCAGCCCTGGTTCACCCCAAGTCAAGTCTGGGGTGGCTTAAACTGTGAGTCATGAGCCAGGTCCACAAGGTCTCCATGAAGTCTCGGAAGGGTGTGGGGGGGAAACCCTCCGTGCCTCGTACCTCCTTACACTGTCCGCTATCAACCTAGCAATAGTGGCAGTATCCTACCAAGTAGTCCAGCCGTCCCGCACCATATAGGGCGAGTGGTACGTAAGGCTTCCCGGTGAATCTGAGTACTAGTAAGTCCTTAGGGGTGACCAAGCCAGAATGTCTCCATCAGGGTTTCCATTTACCGTGCCACCACAGCACCTCCATCCTGGGCTCCACCCGTCATAGGTTCACACCCAGGTCCACCTCATATACCATTTTACCCACCATAGGTATCCATTCCGGGGGTGCCCAGGTAGCACCCCATGGCAAGACTTGCCCCAGGCTCATCGTATACTCCAACTTGGTCGACACAACCCTCACCCTCCACACACCCAAGTCACACATGCAGCACTCTCCCCATAGTCCAGGTAACACTAGTTTCCACCACGCACGTAGTATAAGCATAGTAGAAGTATAAGTAATGAAATATATAGCAGTATGCATGTGTCTATCCTAATAGCAGGGTATGCAGGGGTACGGTTGCATCAAGGTAAAGGCTTTCAAGCAAGCATACTACCATGCAAGTCCTAGCATAGTATAATTGTAGCAGTAAAGTAAAGCGATAGCAGTTCTATATTAGCCATGCGTAATAGGTGCTATGAGATTGGGTGCGATGTGGCACCTTTAGTGTAGTCATCTCCATTCTCCTCATGGTACTCATGGTCCTCATCCGTCAGGTTCCCCTCCGAGTCTGCATCGTTTGCATTATAGTCGCGTTAGCGACATCTATAGAATAGCACAAAGAAACAATGAAAATTCAAAAGAGCCAAATGCACTCAAACATGGGTTCATTGCGTAGAGCTTGATTTTAGATGAATTTTGGTCCTAGTTTCATATTTTTCCAAGGTCATATGAATTAGTTATGAATTTCCGAAGTTTAAATCATTTCTGAAATTGGATAAAGGCTGGATTAATCCTGGGCTGACACGTGTCATGCTGTGATTGGTCCACGTGGCTTGCTGACGTTAGCATGACATCAGCATCACGGTTCTGAGCTGATAGGTGGGGTCCAGCTGACGTCAGCATGACGTCATCAACGTCATCCACATTGACAGGTGGGGCCAAAGTCTATTGGGTCACTAATAGCTGGGTCTGGTCAAAGTCAACGCCAGTCAATGTTAGTCAATGGTCAATGGTCAATGGTCAACAGTCAAGGGTCAACAGTCACGGTCACTGACAGGTGGGCCTGGTCTGCTGACGTCAGCAGCTGATGTCAGCATGACATCAGCATGTCGTCACCTCGGCTGTGCTAGCTTCTGACATGTGGGTCCCACGTGACGTCATCATGACGTCAGCATTTGACATGTGGGTCCAGGGTGTCCGTGTCACTAACAGGTGGGGCCAGGTCAATGGTCAGCGTTGACCAGTCATCGGACAATACGGGTTAGATCTGAACTGGGCCGGTTGGGCTTCGGGTTGGGCCGGTCTGGGCTGGGCCGAGCCGAACATGTGGCATGCTGTGAGGTGGCCACGTCACGACCATGGGCTCATATTGGGCTATGGTCTACGGCTGCGGTCTACGGTGGACCAATTGCTGCTGGTCCATGGACCATGGACTGGTCTATGGTGGACCGAGTCCACCCGTCACCTCTCAGGCGTGGTCCAGGAACACCGGGTGCACTTGCAGGTGACTAGCGAGGGGGAGGTCCTCTGTTTCTCCCACAGCGGTGCTCCTGCCAGCAGCGAGCTCGCTATGAGTCCCTATGGTGGCGCTGGTGTCCGATTGGGGAGGGGAAAAACTTCCTCGGGCCACGATGACTGCGTCTGCAGGGTCGAGGTGGCGACCAGAGCTCCCCAAGGTGCTGGCCATGGCGAGCGGTGGCTCGGCGGTGCTTGCCGACGGTGAAGTCGCGTGTGTGGCCTTCTGAGTGGCTCGGCTTGAGCGGGTATAGGCTACTACGAGTCCACGGGGGTACGGTGAAGTGTCCAGGGCTCAAGGTGGGGCTTCAGCATTTCCATGTGGCCGGCAGGGATTTCCCGATGGCCACGGCGCCATGGGGACGATGGCGAGGCACGCGGGTGATCAATGGGGCTCCAGCGGGGTAGTCACGGCGTGTGCGTGGGTGCGGGTGTTCCTAGCGGCCGGCGATGGCCTTGGCCTGCACGCTCCTAGTGTGGAGCGCCATGGCCGGTGTGACGGAGTCCGGCGGCAAGCAGAGGGATCGGAAGGAGGGCTCACCGTGGGTGCTGTGGAAGAGAGGATGGCGATGCCGTGTCGATGCGAGGCCATGCAGCTCCGGTGTGGCCGTGTAGTGCCATGCCGAGCCGCGTCAGTGATGAAGCGCTGGCACCGTCTTCGGCTCCGATCACCTCCTCCCCCACGGCGGCTTCGGCGCTTTCTTCCTCTCCTCCCCTCCCCTTCTCCCTCCTCTCTCTTGGCTCGGTGTGCTATGGACAGCCACCAAGTGGCGGTGGGCGACAGGACAAGCGCTAGGGCTCTCGGCCGAGGCTCTTATAGCCAAGCGGGGATCGGCGAGCCCGGTGATTGGCAGTTGGGGATTCAAGGGCGATCGGGGCGCAAGCTAGCATCCAATGGTGTGCGCGGGGTTGCGTGGGTGCGGCGCAAGGGAGAGATAGGACCATGCCCCGAGCATGACCCCTGGCCCACCCTGCCATTTCTATCGAGGCTCTGTCGCGCGGTGGTTTGAGCGCGGCGTGGGGAAGAAGCACAGTAGCGCTGACGTGCGGGGTCTAGTAGGCAGCGGCTGCAAGCGGAGACGGGGAGACGTGTGGGCATGGGCAACGTGCGGCTGTCACGCGGGGCCACGGTGACAGCAACCGCAAGCGAGGCTGACGGGCGCACGGGCGACGCTGGGTCGCAAGCTGGGCCGCGCGAGCCGAGCGGCTGGCTGGCTGCAGCGCGTTGGCGGGGCTAGCTAGGCCGGTTGCTGGTCATGCGGGTTGGGCCGAGCAGCTGGCTGGGAGGCCTTCTTCTCTTCTTCCTTTTCTATTTTTCATTTCTTTTCCATTTGTTTGAATTCAAATTTGGTTTGAAATTTGAATTTAAATCCGAGGTAACTTGTTCATTGGAGTTTAGGGAATTTTGTTTAATAATAACTTTATGGAATTGTTAAGCATAACATAAAGCAATGAGAATCCAAATCACAATTTAAGTTAACATGTATGCAACATCTATTTGATAGAAATTATATAATCATAATCCACATATGACATGCTATGCGTATGTGTTGACTTAGGTTGGGTTACTTCTAATGTAACTCCTGGGTTGGGTTACTTTACATGATACTCATCATCACATGGAAGTTTGAGAAAAATTTTGTAGTTGGTATTTTTGGTGTGTGGATTTTTGGGTTGTTACAATATGAGCATAGGGGTAGCTTGTATAGCATGGTCTAGGGTTTAGAGAGAGAAGAAGAGAGATCGGTCATCAGGTTAAGCTGCTTTCGGGCGAGCATCACTATAAAGATAAATAAAGGGTTGATTTCCCCGTTCATAATACCTATTAAGTAAGCATTGCCATCTCTTTGCCCTAGCTCATCTTCCTTTCTTGGGGCTAAAGAGAAGAGTTCTATCCGTTCCTGATACCTAGCCAGGGCATCACTCACTAAAAAGAGAATCAAGCAGGCTACCTGATAAATCAACAATAGGATTTCAAAGAAGGATTCTAGTGTGAGGAGGAATGGTTAACCTACTATTTTGTCATTGTTCCCTTTCACAACCTGATCCGATATTCCTTAACTACTATCTTTCCTTGGTTTCCCTCGCTCTACTGAATTAAGGGTAGAGCTCACTCTCCCAACCATTTGGATAGGGATATAATCAAATTATTCTTCTACCTAGCTTTTGGCAATCAATTCTAGATATCGGAACAGAGAGTGGAAGAAGCAACCAGGGCTCCATAGTGGGCCCATGAAAAGAGCCTCTTAGTATTAGATACAAAAGGCTTTCCTTGCCTTGGCATGGGTCATTCCATTGATACGTTCATCGGGCTGCTCATCGTTAGGAAGAGAAAGTCCTACTACTGTAACTGCCACATAAAGCAAGTCAAGGATTTGGATTAGCAGATTAGAATCAAAAGGCATATATGACCTAAAAGGAATATCTCGTATGCTAGGGAATGTCCTTTGTCTTCTGCCTCACTTCTCTCTCTCTGATGTTCAATGTTAGGCTAGAATATGTTCAATTCCAGGTACTCTTACTAATCCTTCCATCCCATTGGTATGAGTAGTGCTCATCTAAGAGTAGTACATGACACTTCTTCAGTCTATCAAAGAGTCAGTAAGTAGGTCAACCATTCTATTAATTACCAATTCATGGAATTCTCATGTTCCAATCAATAAGTGTCTACTTAAAAGTTAGTTCAACTTGCTTGTGTTAAGCTTTGCTCGAACTTTCTTACTTATAATGGGCTTGCTTGCTTTTGAAGAAAAGCTAATGCCCATGTGAAAGGAAAGAGCTGAGCTCATAACTTCTACTTTTGGGAATCAATCACACACACCCTTTCATTTCTTTCCTTACTGAAGTCACATAAGCACATTCCAATGTCACTTCTCAACTGCCTCATATTCCTATTCTTGCTTGTTTTCGTTCTCTTGTTATTTCAAAGTAGGAATTCGATCCAATCCTTTCTTTTGTGAACTACTCAACAATTAGTGGGTGTGTACTACAATTCATTCCTTACCTTACCATTTCCTTCCTCGTTAGCAATGTAGGGGACTCAGTCAACAAATGAGGGTAATGAAAGAGTCAGACTCGAATGCTATTCGTTTAGTCGAATGCCAACACTACAATTGAGAAGTATCATGTTCTTTCTCAATTATTGTTCTTAGAATGTGGTTGAGTACTACAATTTTGTTTGTACTATGTGTAGAGAGTCTTTCCTCTGGGGAACCCCCTTCACAAGGGCCCCTTTCTTT
The DNA here is from genome assembly GCF_019320115.1 of Miscanthus floridulus. Taxonomy (NCBI): domain Eukaryota; kingdom Viridiplantae; phylum Streptophyta; class Magnoliopsida; order Poales; family Poaceae; genus Miscanthus; species Miscanthus floridulus. The sequence continues at coordinate 34,246,685 of NC_089583.1, forward strand.
ACCTGCTTCCTTAGCTCCTTAGCTTATTTACCTGCTTAGCTTATCCCTTTTTCCTAACCCCTATCCTAGAAAACAAAGCAACTTATTCCTTTCAATCCAACCTACTACCTTGCTTGCTTACTAGCTTTCTACTTGGCAGGGATAGGGGTTCATGGTAGACTTACTTGTCTATGTAGGCGTGAAACAATCTTCTTTTCCTCTAGACTTTATCATCATTATATACTTGCTCTACCAGTTGAATTAGATCTTCATCTTTTTGAATACCTAACTACTATTGAATTCCTTTCATGCCTTTATTCACAATACAATAATTCCAATCTCAATCATGTGCTTTGCCGAGGAGAGCACTTGCTACCCGATCCCATAAATGTAGTTCCCAGGTTGCCTACTAGATACCATTTATGGCCCATGTAGGAAGCCAAGGAAAGAGATAATTGATAGTTGCCAAAACCACATAAAAGAAATGATATTTCACATATTTCAATTCAACAAATTCTGATTGTCTCATTATCAAATGCAAGGGATGTGGGACCAGGATCTGTTATTGGAGTTAAGTGGTGTAGGAGCCATGTCGTTCTTGTGTATTAGCTCAGTGTTAGCATCCCCAAAGGGCGTAAAGGGGGTAAAAGAATCCAAATATTTCTCACAAGCAGCTCTTCGCCTGTGGGAACTAGCTCTTTTATTTTTGTTGGGAAATGGATTGGATTGTAGCAAAGACCCATTTTGAGCCCTTGGAAAGGGTATTATGGGTTGAGTAATAGTGTGAGTATATTTCCCTTGCCTGAGGACATCGATGAACGGATACTAGAAATCGTAGGAATAGCTCTAGCGCTCGCTACACCCTCATCTTTTCAATCCCATGTTGATGTAGAGTATACTTCAATTGCTTCGAACAAGAGCTAGGTGATCATCGATAGCTTGGGCATTGCTGGATAATAAGATAGGGGATTCAATGAAAAGGATGAAATGAAGAGTATACCCATGTCAACTTCTGCTCCTAACATATACGATTGGTTCTTATGCTCACCAAGGGAAGGGGGTCGAACCCATATCCGTTACCTGAAACCAGGAGTTCAAAAACTAGGGATGCGGGAAGCCATTGGAAAAAGATATGTGAATCCGCTAGTTAAACCCTTTCTTCAACCCCTTGGTATGATACCTCCTTTCCCTTTGCTTTGCTAAAAGATACCCGTTCCACTATTCCATTGGTGACATGCCTTGTAGGAGCCATCATCTTCTTCTTTGCTTCGGAAAAGTCATCTAATTTATTTGCTTCATCAAAGGGGATAGGAATGTGCACATCAACACAATCTAGGATGAATCAAAGGTATGGAAAGGGAAGAGATAGCCCTACCCTTCAATGAATCACTCAAGGTCAACCTATGCTTGATATCCACAGTTATTATACGATGCAGTTCATGGATTGGCAAAACCTAGATGATCAAAGCATCTATCTATGGTTGGGCGCTTCAAGATCGTCATAACATGCCATAGTAGAGTCATCTAGCTTATAATGGGAGGCTAAAAGTGAGGGGAAACCCTTGCTAATGGTTAACTATTCCGGTTCGATTCATGAATCATAGTGAGATTATCTTGCCTCAGAGCATCGAGCAAACAACTAGCCAGCTTCTCCAACAATTAATGCTCTACTAGTTTGTAATTTCCCTAGATTACCACAAGATAGAGTTTGAGCCTTATTGGATAATACATATCTTTCGACACCTGAGAATTTAGAGAACCTTTGGTAGAAGGCACTATCTTACCTACTTTGGTTCTGATGTGTGGGGGAAGGAAGGAATTCCATCCACTTAATAGCCAATACTTTGACTACTTTACCTAGCCCAAGCCAGACTTCAAACTTACTTTCTCTATTTAGCTCTTAAGCCTTTTTCTACCGACCGAACATGAAGAAGCTCATGGAAGAAGTAAGTCATTACGGTTGGTAGGGATTTACTTTCCATTGAAGTATTTTCTTACCAGTTGTATAGAAGTCTATGTTGTATAGAAGTCTTCATTTTAGTCCTCCTAGTGGCCATTGCTCCTAGTATGAGTAGTGATGGGCGGCGGCCTTGAGGGGGTGACAAGCCTTTAGCATCTAGATTGGGCAATACGAGATAGATTGATCTATGAGATGGATTGATTTACTTCGAGGATAGTCTTTCTTTTCCAAGCAAGAAAGTGCAAGTGTTTCTATTTTCACAAGTGAAGATATTGAAAAGCATATCTGAAAGCAAACAAATATTACCTAGACGTTTGGTGTATTGAATACATATTTGAAGTTCTCTCATATTCAAGTGTTGAATATCCAAGAAAAATGAAGGCAGGCAACGCTCCCTCCCTTCTGCTACCAATCAAAGCAAGGAGTGTTCTTTCTATCTTTTTGCTTGCCCAGCTAAGCTAATTAATCGAGTCTCAAATAAATCATTCTATCTCTTGTGTTATTCCTAGGGGAGTCTAATTCAAAGAGTCACTAAGTAAGTCACTTATTCAGCAATGCTTGTGCTACTCCTTCCCCGCTCCACACATTCCTCGTGGTGGGAAGGAGTCACCCCCATGGTTAATCTCGGGCGTGGTGATTCATGTATAGTCAAATTAGACTTGACAAGGAGGCAAAACACAACATTAGTTCTTCTCGAACCTATGTTTTGACCCAGTGATACACGTAGGAATGAGAGATACACTATGAAAGAGAAAGTAACTATGGTGCGTTACTTTATGTCTTTCGATCCATTCAGAGAACCAAAGATAGGTTAGAATCTCTGACAGAGCACAATTCAATAAGGGCAGATTCCCATGGCTCATGGAATACGAAGAAAGCTATACCCGGATAGTTAACATAGGTCTGGCTTGGTTGTAAGAGGAGCTCCTGAATGTTTGGAGAGTTGTTACCCACCACGGCACCATGACTTATCAGAAGTAGCATGTATTGGGATTGGGGGAGATGAATCCTAGGCCTAGCCAGAGAACATTAGTAAGTCTGGGGATCACTCTTTTTCTATGCTTTTTCAAGAAATAAGTTTTCCCCCAATCCTTTAGTAAGAAGCAAGCCCCTGTAACTTGAGGAGATATCATAAAGCTACATCACAATCAAATTGTGGGTGATCTCTCCACAATGCTGCCCAACACTCTGAACAATGTCCTGTACTCAAATAGGAAAATGCAAACTATCATGTTCCAGAGCTTTAGCCATAGTAATCTCCTGTTCATAGCAAGCTGCAAACAAAGTTGGATATAGGTGTGCCAGTGTACAGTCACATAAACATCTATTATTCCATAAAAATATATCCAAACATTTCCAACGAAGTATTTACAGCCTAATTCAATGTTGTGTTTCTCAGAGACAACACCATTTTATAATGGTGAATACATCTTTTTTCTTTTATACATTTTTCTTATTATTTGCTTCCAAAGACCTGTGACAGTGGGGTCCTTGAAACGAAAGCACCACTTAGCAATCAATGCCCTATTCATTTCTAATAAATTCTGTATACCCAAAACACCATCAAACTTTTTTCTACTTATAGAGGAACATGAATATCTCTTTTTCTATATGAACCATGCCAGAGAAATGTCCTAGCGAGTTTCGATCTTCAATTGGAGTTCTTTGGACAGCCGGCTATAAAATAAGTTTATGAAGATGAGGTCTATTTCAAGTAACCTGTAATGGAAAATATTTACACTTAAAGTTCTAAAACTGCATTGAAGGCAAATGGCTTCCAAGCTAGTGACTCGTATGGATCATTTAGCTCAGCTGTCTCCTTTTGAGGGCCAAGAAGACTACTTGGTGAGGAAGGAATTTTCTAGAAACTCATACTTTGAATGGATCACGCGGACTATAACTCAGACACTGACTTTCTGGAGGTAGCTAAACTCGCCATGGAATAAGGTTATTCATCTTATAGCGACATTCCTACATCAAAGATGAGGGAAGGGGCTAAAACGTTCTTAATCCACTCCCCGAACAAAATAAAAGGCTTCGTCCCTCAAGTTTGAGCCAAGAGCAAAAGCCGATTCCAAATTTTATATTTCCTGGCAAGTCTTTGAGAGTCCTATTACAGATCCTCTGATCTTTAGCTTGAATGGTCCTATTTTTACATAATTAGGTCTTTCTTCTAAGATCTTCTATTACGATACCAAAAAATCAAACCTATCACTCTCTAAGAATGGGTAAAAAGAATTCAAGCTAGGGGAGCCTCTCTAACTACCTATACTACACCCCCATTGATTGGAAACCCTCGGGGAAAATGATCCCATAAACAATGGAATTAAACAGTATGAAATAGCAAAAAAATAGACTAATTCGATTCTAAAAATAGATAATAGATATGGGCTTTCTGCTCAAATTGTCCTGACAAGGAGAGATATGAAATATTTGAATTAGATTGGATTTCGTAGAATACCAATGAGCCAAACTATTACTATTTCATCTAACTTGAATAACCAAGGACTGAATTTGACTATGGATTCTGATAACTCAAGAAGTTTTGATTTGGTTATGATCCAAAGAGAAAAAAAGAAAGGTTTAACAAGCCATGAGAAAATAGAGTAAAGTAACCATACGTTCTGTTTGCAGAACGTGTATATGCTATACAATCGAAATAGAAACATGGGACGATTCCAGAATTTGGAATAGATCCATGGGGATGAGAGAAGTTGTTGTTGAGAAATATGAAATTGGAAAGGAAGTCCAACTCCCTATGGAACCTGTGATCGGTTGTACCTGTACTTGCAGGGATACGAAAACTCGCTATTCACTCAGTTTCTGGTCAATAATAATATTATGTAGGAGAGATGGCCAAGTGGTTCAAGGCGTAGCATTGGAACTGCTATGTAGGCTTTTGTTTACCGAGGGTTCGAATCCCTCTCTTTCTGTTTCTGTTAATTCACCAACGTTACCGACCACAATGTATCAAATCAAATAGATTTCCGCAATAATACCTACAGCTTCCCCCAATTCGACTAGATCCCCATGAGTGGGACTCCGCCCATAACATAATTGATAGATCCAAGATGTGCTCTGGCAAGTAAAGGGGGTTCTAATATATATTGGTTGTGCTTGAAACGGTTGTAATCGAAAGGCAGTTATCAATCGATTGACTAATCCAATTCTAATATCTTGATTTCGAGAAGCAATGCATCATGAACCAATATATATATCGTCTGCTAATACATGACCAATTAGTGTTTGGACAAAAAGTTTTCCGTCATCCCATTTTGAGGACTCACAAAAATACCTTGGATAATACGACAATCTCTTCTATGCACAATAATATGTTGAACTACTTCAACAAGTCTACGAGTGAGATAGCCAGCATCCATTGTTCGTACAGCAGTATCTACAACCCCTTTTTGGGCTCCGTAGCAGGAAATTATATATTCTATCAAAGAAAATCCCTCACGTAAATTGCTTTGAATAGGTAAATCAATCATTTGTCCTTGAGGATCCACCATTAACCCTCTCATACCTACTAATTTGTGTACCTGAGTTCCTCTGGCTCCTAAAAAAGACATTAGATAGACTAGATTAGAAGGATCTGTTATTCGAAAATTCAAATTCATTTCTTGTTTCAAATATTCACTTGTAGCATACCATATCTCAACGGATTGGCGTAATTTTTCTACCGCGTGTACAGCTCCATAATAATAGTGTTTCTCCAAAAGAAAACTCTGTTGTTCCGCGTCTTGGACTAACCATCCTTTAGAGGGTATTGTTAAAAGATCCTCGATTCCTAAAGAAATCGATGTAGTAGTGGCTTGATGGAAGCCCAGAGTCTTTATTTGATCCAGTATATGGGATGTATATCCCATTCTAAAATGATCTATTAATCTACATATAAGCCGTTTCATAGCAGTTCCTTCTATCTCTTTATTATGAAAGACCAGGTTGGCCCGTTATGCCATACATAAGTGCCCCCTTTTTGGCTGAGTAGGATTAGACAATTGCTGAGTAGGATTCAACAATGGGCCTGAGTCAGTGATTCGAAAACTTAATTTACTCCCTTTCCTCAATCTCAATCTGGATTTGTGCGGCAAAAAAGATGGTACTAGCGAAATTGGAATGCCCCCAAAAGGGGCATCGGCGAATTTAACTTCCTTGTTTAGATAGTGTATGAATAGGCTCGACTAAATCCTTGTATGGCTTCCTCTATTTCTCTATAAAAAGAAATATGACCAAGAGTGGTTCGAATGTATATAGAACAGATTTCTTTTTTCTATTTCCCACTACTAGATAGTGGTCATCAATCTCATGATAAGTCCCAAAAGATTCATATTGAACTTCAATCGAAACTTCTCTTGACCCAACGATGCGTTGATCTAGTTTCCATCGGAGCCACAAGGGACTGTTTAAATCGATTCGTTTTTGTCTATAAGCTCCCAGTGCGTCATAGGAACTAGAAAAATGGGGTTCTTTATCTTTCTTATACTTATAATAATTGTTAATACTATAGTTTATTTTTTATTTGGAGAGTTTATGCAACTATTATATCTATTTGCACAAATACCTCGATGATTTCCAATCATTAATACATAAAGTCCGATAAGCATGTCTTGGGTTGGCACGCAAATAGGATCTCCAATAGCGGGAGATAGGAGTATGAGAAAACATAAGTAAACAGGCTTCCGCCTGAGCTTCCAAGGATAAAGGTAGGTGTTTGCACAAAAATTTGGGAAGAAGAACGCGGGAACTCAAAGCTTCCAAGATTGCGTCATCAAGGAGTTGATTGCATAAGGATCGATATCAGCTGATTCAGATGCGGTACTGGGATCGGCTCTCTTTGGATGACATCAGCAGATAACGTCAATGAGCTACGGTTGGCATCGGGAAAAATATGTTGGACTCTACAAAAAGAAAAGATTAGGGTCCAAGTTATCTTAAGTTAGGAATGTTTTCTTTTATTCCAAAGATTGTATTGAGTCGTATTTGAGTAGGATTCATGCTTAGGTTCTGGGAATAAATATTGAACCCCGGCTATTGTAAAAAATACACAATCAATCAATATCAATTACTTTTTCGGCTTCACGCCAACCCTTAGGAGTAGGAGTACTGTAGATCTCGGTGAGTTCTTCAACGAGCAGGGCTGCATCAATCCGGTCGACCTCCGGCTTGTCTGTAAGTACCGCCATGGCTTATACTCTTGTTTGTAAGGCTGCATCGGTCCGGCCAACCTCTTGCGAGCTCTAGTATAAGTTAGTTATCGATCCTTATCTAGTTCAAGTACGGCTGCATCGGTTAAGTTCGACCTCCACTGCTCGAATTAGGAGGATGACAGTGGACCCCAGGGGCCTGGATGCCTACAGGAGGGGCCGGGTGGCCCCACTTGGTAGCCTCTCACCCTTCGCTTCATTATGGAGTCCTCTCGAGTCTTTTGGAACCTTCTGGTGTCCGTTTCACTGCAGATAAGCACAATTAAACCTGACATGTAGGTCCACCTTGATGGTTTTCTGGATAAACCCTACAGAAAATACAAACTCACCAAAACTCATGGAATTTGTTAGTTTCAACCCCTGAACCTTTATTGGTGATTATATTTATGCCCTTATGCATGTTATATGGACGGTTTATAATGGTTGTTAACTACCGTCAACAAACTCCCCCAAGCTTAACCTTTGCTAGTCCATTAGCAAAGCTAAACTCAGTAAATATGGATCAGGAGTTGCGTCGATGCTTTCACTCCTCAAAAGTACACATGCGTTCAAACAAGAATTCTCCTCCAGATAAGAATTAACCAATCCGACTTTCAAACTTACTGTAGCATCCTAAAATTAGCATGTTTTTAAAATAGGCTAAAATGATTTAATTATGCATTTTTGTGAGCATGCAAATTTTGAAAAATAAAAACTTTGTTAAAATTAAAATCAAATATAAGGTCTAGCTACAAGTTTGTGCATACATGCTGCTACATATTTATTTGTGATGGTTGGGTTTGATCAAAATTTCAAAAGGATTTACATTTGGATTGAATTTGGATTTGAAAATGAAATTAAAAAGAAGGAATTCTTCCTCTCCTTCTCCTTTTTGGCCGAGCTCACCCTTGCTTCCCTACCGGCCCAGCTCCCCTTCTGTAGCAGGCGGCCCACTTCTTTTCCCTTCCTTCCCCGGTTCCCTCTCTCCTGCAGCAACCTAGTTTCACTTGGGCCGGCCCAACTAGCAGTGCTCGCGCAGCCACCCCTCTCTCCCACGCCTCTCCTGTCGTTGACTTGTGGGACCCGCTTGTCAGCATCCTCGTCGTCTTCTTCCTCACCATGTGCCCACGATGGACTCTCACCGCTGCTGAGAAAGTCCGCCACCGCCACAACTCTACCTTGCCGTGTGCCCCATGTCTCCTCGGCCTTAAATACCGATGCCCTGCACCATGCCGCCTCCATCCCGAGCCTCAGAGTGAGCTCCTATCTCATCGAGTCACCACGCCAAGCCACAACCCTAGTCGCTGTCGCCGCCGAGCCCCCTGCCATCTCCATCCACTCCAAGTCATCGAGATCCATCTTGGTGTGTTCGTCTTGATTCCCTCTTTCTCCTTATGCTCTCAGTTTGTCGAATCATGGACCATAGGCCCTTCTCTAAGAACATCGACAAGGTCAAGCCATGCCCAGGCATGGCGCCACCATGGGAGCGCTGCTCCGGCAACCCCCATCCCTCCCTTCTATCTCAGTCATCCAAATCCAAATCAACGCCCTAAATTAGAAGGTACCCTTTCGGCCGATAATTTTGGTAAAGAGACCCTGCAGTTTCACGTAATAGAACCCGCAGTCCATAGTGTGTTTCTGAAATACATTTTCTCTTTCACAAAGTGTAGAATTTCGCTGTTATATCCAAAATACGTTTTCATTTATTTACAGTATTGCCGCTATTTTCTTTAGGCCATAACTTCTCCATTTTAACTCTGATTTGACCCGTTCAAGTTGTGTTAGATTCATAATTGCATAATCTACATGTTCATCCTACTGTTGAACATGTTTTCAACTTTTGAAATTTGAGACTAGATTTAATCTATTATTTTATTAAAGGAAATCTTGTTTAATTCGTAACTTTTTCGTTATAGCTTTTATTAGAGTGCTTTTCGTGTCTATGTGATCGTAATAACATGTAGAACATCTTTAAAACCTTTTTACTTGCTATTTATTATGTTTGGTGTACTATTTTAATTTAGTTCTATTGTTTGCTTCATGTATGATTGGCTGGATGCTTATGTGGTGCTTTATGATCATGTCCAGTCGGTGAGCTTTGCGTTGGTGATATAAAAGAAGTTGGTGATCCAGAAGCAATTCATTGAGGGTTGGACTAGAAGAAGGATCTTAGTTTAAGGCAAGTATAGCATGGGATCATCCTTGTCCTATACACCTTTAATCATTTAATTCATGCTGCATGTGTCTACCTTGACTACCACTAAGGATTTCCTAGTACTTTGTTACCTTACCTTGATTCCTATGGGTTTATGCATTGGGCAGTATGATGCTAGTGCTCAAACTAAAGCCATGATCTTGTAACTTGACTAATGGTATATGCAATAAACACTAAAAGATGCTTTTTAGCAACATGGAACAAGAGGGCTATAGCATTGGGCTGTTTTTATGGTGCTCTAGATTCATCTCCCTAAGGACTTATCTATAAGCGAGCATCCATGACTTACAGTATAGCTGTGAGGGCTACATGGCTCTGGCTTTAGCTTAGTATGAGGACCTTTTCTAGCTTGTTAGAGGTTACCTTTATGGCACAAGAATGGCTTGCCAAATCGGGTATAGTGCGGCCTCTGTCCCCATGTGTATAGGTCGCGCGTCATTGTACCATCGGGAAGGGGAGCTCTACATCTGTTTGCCGAGTGAATCTAGCAGCCCTAACTTGTTAGACGAACCTTTGAAAGACTTCATAGTGAACCCGGCCGACCTTTCTTGGTAGTGGGTCAAGAGGTTGGCCGCCTCGGGTGAAAGGGTAAATCATGACTCACAGTGAAAGTGTACAACCTCTGTAGAGTGTAAAACTGGTATATCAGTCATGCTCATGGTCACGAGCGGCCTTGGACCCTTACGGAATAGATGATGAACACTGATGATTCTGATGATAAAGATGTTCATTAATGGTTAATTGTTTATGCTATTCATTATTCATGTTTACCTGATCATGTGTTTATATGGGCTTGTGAATAAACTTGTTGCCAACCAATTGCTAAAAGATGACTCATTAAAAGCTAATTGCAGTTAAACCAGTGTCAGTCTTTTGAGCCTCATGAACCCCATGTTATATTTGTTGAGTACGACATGTACTTACGCTTGCTTTACTTTTTCAATACTTTGGAAAATCCCGGATGGGTACTAGATTGCTAGAGTTGGAGAAATTAGGCTTGTGATCAACCAGTCAGTTGTCCCTATGGAGTTGGAGTCTTCACATGAAGATCAGAGTTGTCTTGCCGCTGTTTGCTATTTAAGGTTACATCATTTATACTAAGTATGTTATATTAAGCACTGTCTTTTGATATTACCCCTTATTTGTAGCTATATATGAGATTTGACTTTCTGGGCTCACATATGGTGCATATCTGGTTTTGTTCTTAAAACCAGGTGCTATAAAGTGGTATCAAAGCAATGCTGACTGTAGGACGCAAGCCTAGTAGAAATTAGTCGATCTAAGGTTTAGAAGTTGCTACAAAAACCCTTGCTCTATGAACCTTGATATTTTCTTCTCTACCCTTGCTATTCATCTCAACCTTGGCACTTATTTTAAAGTCTTTGTTCTCATCTTCACTCCTTGATTTGATATGCTTTTAGAACTGATCCTCACCACCTTCTTGCATAATCTGAAGATGAGTCTTAGGATTGTTACCCCTAGTACAATAAGGATGATAGTATCGCAAGTTGAGTCAATGATTGAATTGTGCACCTTTAGTGCTTTGTTGAATTATCATTATGCTTCTGCTTGTTTTGAATCTTTGTAATGATTGCAATGATCTTGTTGGGTGTTCCCACAATTTCATTTAGTTCATAGGCCTAAGGTATAAGGATTAATGAAATAAATAGTCGGGTTTTGGTTATCTCCTGTTTTCTCTATCCTATCTTTTGGAGCAACCTATCTTTATCGGCTTATATCTCTGTTTTGGACTACAAAAAATCATAGAAAAATTTTGTACAATAGTAGACTTCAATATCTTTCTCTGACCACAAGAATCACCTTGATAGCTATGTTGGTTATGGAGTTCTGAAAATCACAAGACGAAGCACCTGGGCTGTCTGAAACCTGGAGTGGTTTCTGTTGTGCACTGTTTTTTACTACCTGAACTGTAGAATTTAGAAAAGTGTTCTATAAGGAAGTTGTGGAGAATTTTATAAGCTTTCCAACAATATATGTTACAACTTCATTGGATTAACAGAATGAGAGTTACAGCTGTTTTACTGCACTGTTGTTTTTCTGCTCGCGAGGAATTTCATATTTCTTGTTCTTGCCCATACACGAGAGTATCATTGGGATGTCAGAACGTCTTGATACTAGTTAGCTCATCTAGAAGAAGGTGCAAGCTACACCTTTTGTGTCCCCTAGTTGATCTTTTCTTAAGGGGGTAGCCAAAGTGAAGGTGATTTTGTAGATTCCAGCTCACACTGGGAAGGAATCCTGCCAATTCTAATCCACCGCCACCTAATCCTCCATATATAGAGCAGGCTTTGATGATGCAGACTCAGTTATTATAGACTATTGCTCAAAGTGTGTTGAACAACCTGCATCAAGCACCACTTATTGACAAGCGTGGTGAATTTATGAAGGGACACCCATCGACAATCTCTCATATAAGCGAACCACTAGAAGCTGATGACTGGCTTAGAGCTATGGAGCGACAATTGGACATAGCTTAGTGTGATGACCATGAGAAGGTGCTTTTTGCGTTCGGCCAACTCCAGGGTGCAACACAAGACTGGTGGGAGTCTTACCAGTATGGACGTCCCAACAATGTTGGACAGATCACCTGGAAGGAGTTTAGCGAGAGCTTTAGGTCATACCACATTCCCATAGGTGTGGTAGAACTCAAGCCAGATGAGTTTCGGGCTCTCAAGCAAGGATCTATGACTGTGTGTGAGTATCGTGACATGTTCACTCAGTTGTCACACTATGCTCCAAAAAAAGTGGATAATGATGCTAAGAAACATAAATGCTTTTTGAAAGAACTAAATGATGGTTTGCATCTACAGCTAATGACTGTGGTGTATGCCGACTATCAGACATTGGTGGATAGAGCAATTGTAATTGAGAACAAGCATCAAGAGATGGAAGAGAAGAAGAGAAAGCATGACCTTCAATGCCAGTTAAGAAACACTCATCTCTATTTTGCTACACAACCAGAATGTCAGTCACACCCTATGAATCTGCTTGGGAGTATAGATCAGGATTAGTATCAGCAACCCAATGATCAAATGCAGCATTTTAGCTCTCAAGAGCCATGTCTGTCACCTCCCACTATCACCTTGATGAAGACAAATACTTCTACTAGTGAGGAAGATTATGATTGTGGTAAAATTGAACACTATAAGAACGATTGTCTTGTGAAGCTTGCGGAGAGTAATCAAAGCTAGAATCAATAGCAGCAGGAGCTAGAACAGAATGTCCATAAGAAGCTGGTGCAAGAAAATAAATTAACGTGAAACTACATCCCTGGAAGTCTAAACAATGTGGATATGATTACCACTCGAGGAGCTAAGGAGGTCATTTATGGTTTGATTGCAGTAAAATCAACTCCCGCCCTAGTGTTGTTTGACCCTAGTGCTTCACATTCATTCATCTCTAGGGAATATGTGGAAGATCATAAGATAACTATGCTTTCAATGAGGAAACCGGTGATAGTTAAGTCTCCAGGAGGAGAAATGAAGGCAAACCACATATGCCCAAAAGTTAGTCTTGACATAAAGGGGGTAAACTTCGAGGCAAACCTTATAGTTTTGGAGTTAATGGACATTGATGTTATCCTTGGAAAGGGATGGTTATCTACTTGTAAAGGAGTGATTAAGTATGCCGAACGTTCGATGCTTCTAACAACACCGTTAGGAGAAAGAATTGAGTATGAGGGTATTCAACCTGCACCTAAGGAATACAAGGATGATCTATTAGAAGGTGTGTACACTGAGGATAGTAAAGTGGACTGTGAGTTTTTAGATGTCAGTGTAGAGGAACAAACACCATTGGAGGTGATCAATAAGATAGATGATCACACCTATGCAAACTATCTAACTAAGAAGGGTCCGAATTCTCAAGGTGCCATATGAAGTTCAGTTATGCTCTCTAGCTCTCACTTGGAAGAATTGGTTAATCTGAGAAGAAAGGTGGTACCCAGAGGATGTATATCACTTAAGGGCTTCATCATCTAGAGTAAGTATCCTTTGCTCGGTTGGTTAGTTATTGGATCATCTATGAGGAATGGATGCATTCGTCAATATGGCTCTGCAATTCGAGCTATCCTCAGCTGGGAGTCCAATCTTCAACATACCTAGGACAAGTCGATGTTGATGACATAGAATGAGATATCTGATAACTACAGATGGTTCTATGGAGTCTCTGGAAATCCCAATGATATACTAAGCATGACAAGAAGGTTTGGATTGAAGAAAGTTAGTGATGTGATTGAAACCCACACAAAAGATGTGAGAGAAACTCAGAGTTTTAATAATGAGGTTTGGTTAGAGGTTTAAGGGAGGTTTATCCAAGACCATCAAGATATTGATAGTATTACTAGAAAAGGTTTTAAGTTCAGATCAAGAGACCTCAGCAAAGTATTTTAAGGAGTAAAAAAGAGGTTGAAGTAAAACCTATGTATTAGCTTTGTCAGATCAGGACAAGAGCTTTATATCCAGTATGATGCACCCTGTCAAAGGTGTAGGATGTGTCCTTATGCAAGAAGAAAAAATAGAGGCTTATACAAGAAAACATGAGAAGGAACATCTGACATATGATCTAGAGTTATCCATGGTGGAGCATGGAGATACTATCTACTTGGGCAAGACAAGTGACATCTAGGTGGGTCATAAGAATCTAAAGGACATTTTCACTAAGATGGTTTCGAGCTTGTGACATCATTGTTGGACTAAAGCAATCAAGGTGTTATGACTTGCAAAATATTGCAATCACTTGGAGAAGCAAAGTCGTGGTCGATGCCCTTAGCAAAGGAGAGTTATGCTAAGAACATTCAGATGACACCATGGACTTAGAATTGTGCTTGAGACTTGAGCAGCTTAACCAGAGCATATATAGTCACTAAAGTTTTAAATTTGGTGACAGAGCCTACTTTGGACCAAGAAAGTGAAAAGGCTCTGTTGGAAGGTGAACATATGAAGAAAGAGGTCTAATAAGTTTGGACTAAAAAGGAAATGTGGCCTAGTGATTGGAGTTACCTGAGTATTGTTTGGAGTATCTGTCAGAATTTTGGAATTAGTTTGGCAAGATACTTGGGGTAAGGTTAATAGGTATGCAAAGTAAAGTGGGATCCTTATCAAGAAGATGGAACTACACGATGGAACTACATGAGGAAGTAAAGAAGAATCCAAAGACAGAGTATCCCTATCTCCTAGTCGACGTCTTTCAAATCTCGAGGACGAGATTAATTTTAAGAGGGGTAGAATTGTAACACCCTAAAATTTGCATGTTTTTAAAATAGGCTAAAATGATTTAATTATGTATTTTTGTGAGCATGCAAATTTAGAAAAATAAAAACATTGCTAAAATTAAAATCAAATATAAGGTGTGGAGTCCTCTCGAGTCTTCTGGAACCTTCTAGTGTCCATTTCACTACGGATAAGCACAATTAAACCTGACATGTAGGTCCAGCTTGATGGTTTTCTAGATAAGCCCTGCAGAAAATATAAATTCACCAAAACTCATGGAATTTGTTAGTTTAAACCCCTAAACCTTTATTGGTGATTATATTAATGCCCTTATACATGTTATATTGATGGTTTATAATGGTAGTTAACTACCGTCAACAGTGACCTATCCCCTGACTGTCATTATGCTTTATTCCTATCATTACATTCACCCCTGCTTTAGCTATGTTGGTATGTTGATCGGTAGACATTCCTTTGTTACTCAATAAGTCTTTACTCTATTGTTTCTCTGTGGTAAAATATAAATAACAATACCTGGAATACTCCCAGTAAAATACTATAATGGTATTCTGTGCGCTTGCGGAATCCTTTATATTCTATTTGCACTTATAAATACCAACAAGCATTTTTGGCGTCGTTGCCGGGGAAACAATTAGCGTAAAGATTTAGATCATTAACATACCACTAGGTTTAGTAGGATTACCCCTATTCTGTTGAATTGTGGAATAAGACAGGACAGCAAACATCATTTTGACCTTCCGGCAAGCTTCCACAAGAAAAGAAGTAACATTGAAGAACCCTAGGGTGCCTGAACATTCAAGATCCATCTACACTGGAACCTGCCATCTCACAGGTTTGTATAGATATAGATATATATATATATTCTATAACCATGTGTAGATTGGAGAAAAAGGTCGAGGTCACAAGAATTCAAATCACATCTCAAGTGACGGAAATAGATGCTGCACTACTCACAAATTCCATCATGTGAGTCATGGTAAGTATGATCAAGAAAGGAGAGATAGTCTTGCTCATGGACTTTAAACTTAATGAGTAGTTATCTTTTAATTTTTGTATTCCACTGCATGTTTACTTTAAATAATCCATGCATCGATCTCGTTTAGTTTAAATTCTCTCATATCAAATCCATAGCATATTTAGTTCCTTGCATACATTCATGCCACTTGCATCTTTTACTAAAAAAATCTCTCACCATGATCATGCTCTTTCATCTCTATTTGAGTAAATCTCTAAAATGCTTTCATGCTACTGTTGTCTGCTATAGTATGCTTGGGTTTGGGGTATCTTCATACATCTTTTAAAATAAGCATGGTACTTAGTTTAGAAGTGCTGATCGTACTTCCAAAGGCTTTTTAAATTAAGCATGGTGCTTAGGTTAAAAATGCTTAACCAAGAATATGCTCTAGTAGATGGCAGTTATTTTATTGGACTAACCCCTGTAGAAAATTCTTAAATTCAATTTGGGAAAGTCCTGAGATGAACTCACCCCAGAGATGAAACAAGGAACATGATAAACTCCAATAACTTTGCACAAAAAAGACATAGCACATCCTTCATGGATGGAAGATCTATGAGTATCGAAGTTTATTCACTTTGTCTTTTGCTACAAGTTACTTTTGCCTTGAACCATGCTAGAATGCAGCGGACAAATAAAATTTGTAAAAAAAGCATGATAAACAAAACCTATGCTAAAGTAATCCTAAAACCATCATTTCATTAGCATAGATGAAAATCACACAAATTATGGATAACAACCCATATTTCAAATTTGTTGTATTCCTTCGTGTATGTGTCCATTAACATTTTGTAGGAAGAATGAATATAAGCTATGCCTATTCAAGGTTTGGTAACAACCTACCAAACCACCACTACAGCTATGGAAGTGGATGAACAAATCGATAGGCTAAGAGCAACATCAAAGACAAACTAGCATTAAGCTTTCCCAAGACTCAAGCTTGGATGCTGATGAGAAACATGATGTAACCCACCTTGTATTATCTAGAATACGTCTGCTCCCATCATCTTCGGAGACACCAACTCACACGTTGACAGCAAGAACCAGGACAACGAGATGCCACTACATCATGGCATGCAATCTCGTGTCAACAAAATGTCATCAATCAGTGGTGGTCTGTCGATGGTGTCTCATGGAATCATGAACAACCATGGGCACAAGAAGACATCCCTAAGTCATCGGAGATGAAGCTTTCATGCAAATTCCAATGAGGTTCCTTCCTCGACAATCAAGATGGTTAGCGTATCACTAACAAACAAAGAAGAAGAACTCTCTGCCACGCCATTAGAGGACAAAGACAACCAAGGAGGAACTTCAGTTTACATCTCCAATGGACCCCAACTCATCAACCAAGAATCAACGAAAATCAAGAAAGGTTGATGGAAGAAGAGCATGCAATTGTCTGTATCCTCATCGAATGGTGCAAAGACAAAGCTTAATGTAAGGAAAGGTCCTGCTCAATGGACTACGAGCTCTTGCCAATAGGAAAATCAGATAAGCCTCCTTCAGGTATGTTTGTCATTAATCACTTCAATAAAACGAAGGAAAACATAGGGTATATCCAACCAAGCATTATGCAACATAAAATCACATTCACAGGAGAATTCAATCATCCAACTTGATTCTGCATTTTGCAAAATTCAACTATGGGGGATAGAGTTCTTCAAAACATCTCGTGTCATGCTGCTAATTTGTCTTGGTCATCCCTACCTTTATGATGAGCTTAACTTGCTAAATCTCTAATAAGTAAAAATTTAAATAATCATGCTCCTTTGGGTCACCATACATATTCTTGTTTCTACTTAAATCTCTTGAGCCTTTCAAGCTTCCTTGTTCTATTATAAGTATGCTTTGGAATAATATTTGAACATAATCATTGGATCAAAACATACTTGTATAGAATTCGGTTATACAGATAGGGAATGTTAGAAGATCATTTGTAGAAACAAATCAAGGTTTGAGGAATTCTTCAAAACAATTTCACACATTTTTGCCTTAACCTTGTTGAAAATTTGAAGTAGTGGTGAACAATAAAGGCACATTATTTAAAACATGGGATAAAGATTCTATGCTAATTAAAATGTTGAAACCAACTCTGTTATAGCATAGAGGATGACCTTTGGCTCTATGACAACACTATCCTTGCATTGAATCATTTGTATATTCCTTCGGGTACGTGTTGTCCACTAATCTTTTGTAGAGAAGAAATAATTAGTAGAGCAGAAGGTCCAACACAATGCCAAGATCCACAAAAGAAAAAGAACAAAAAGATGGCATGATGAAAGGATGAGAAAAGGAGGAGTGTGACATAGAAGACAAGATGATCATGAACATCTCAAGTAAGGAAAGCTTCAAGTAGGAAGAGAAGACCACCATAAGTCATCTACCCTCCATCACATGGTGTCATTACACCACATTGCTGAAGGTAGCATCTTAAGGTAAGTGGTCATTATTTAAAAAGCTTTCCCTTGATCCCGCTATTCACATAAATAAAGAAACAAAACATGTTTGGGTTACAACTTTGCTTGATCCAACCTGACTAACTCAACATGTTTTGTTCCTTAAGTTTGTTCATAGCACCACTTTCTTCATCTCATAGTCTTAACCAAATGAGCTAAAATGTTGCATATCTTATCTTTGGAAGATGATAGTCATAGTCATGAAAGTTTGATACATTATATAAAGATGGATAATCTTTCCATAGGTTAAGGAACTCTACTCTTTTTATCACAGTCAAAATGCTACATTCATGCTCATCCTTCTGATCTTATCACCCATGTTATAAATGAACAATGCACTGTAACACCATAAAAAATTCATTCTTTAAAAATAGTTAAATTTGATTTATTTATGTTATTATGTGTGCATTCAAATATAGGAAATTAATAAATTTTGTGAAATTAAAATCAAATATAAGGTTAGTAACCTCTTGACGCATACATGCTGCTGCACTTTTATTTTTGTAATGATTGGTTTTGATCAAATTTGAATTGAATACAAAATCAATTCGAAAATGGTTTGTTAAAACTCTAGAAAATAAAAAGAAAAAGGCTTTCTTCTTTTCTCCCCCTCCCTTCCTCAATTCTGGCCTGCTGGCCCAACTCCCCGAGCTGGCCCGCTCGCCTTCCCCCTCCCCTCCTCCCATTTCCTTCTTGGGTGTAACACCCAAAATTCTACTACAAATTAGCAATTAAATTCTTGCCCTTTTAATACATTTTCTAGGTATTTCTAACTTAGGCCAAATAATAAATATTGTATAAATAAAATAAACTATAAGTTTAGAAACTTGTTTGTTGCATTCATGCCGAATCATATGGTTTTTGATTGAGTGTAGGGCTAGATGAATTGAAATCGAATTCAAATCTTATTTGAATTTGGCTTAAAAATGGAAATAGATTTGGAAAAAAATTGGATTCACCTACTTCCATTCTGGCCCAACTCCAGAACCGGCCCAGCCTTCTTCCTTCCCCTTCCCAGCCTGACTTGCCCGGTGTCAGCCCGTTGCTGGCAGCCCAGCCAAACTCCCCCCTTCCTTCTCTTCTCCCCCCCCCCCCCCCCGCTTCGGCCTGTCCCGCGCGCGGCCTTCCTTTTTCCCACACTGGCCTGCTCCGTGGCACAGCCCGCCACGGCACCACGGCCCGCAACGCCCATGCCGCCACTCTCTCCCTTCTCTCTCACACTGCGTAGCTGGTCCCACCCATCAGAATCGCCTCCCTCCACTTTCCTTCTTCCTCGACGCCCCTTTCCTTTCTCTGCTCGTCAATGGCGCAGCCCCGATCGGCAAGCCGCCGCGCCCATATGGAAGGCCACCGGCGCCCATGCAAGGAAAGCGTCGAATCCGCCCCGCTCCCCTTCCTTTCACGCCGTAGCCCGCCCACCTATAAAGGTCCAGCCGAGCCCCATTTTCTCCCCATTCCTCTACCCGCGTCCAACATCTCACCGCCGCCGGCTAACTCCTCCTCCCGAGCGCAAAACTCGACGCCGACGTGTCTAGGAGTTCCACCGTGACCCACCGAAGCCGTAGGTACCTCCACTTCACAGTTTTGGTCTCGTTTTCATCGGATTCAACCTCAACCGTGCATCTCTCTCTCCAAATCGCTACCACCGTCGACGACCCGCTTCGGAGCCCTCCCATACGTTGCAACCACCTCCATACGCGTCGTGGTGAGCTTCTCCACCTACCCATGCTCTCCATTCATCGATTCACACACTGGAATGCCAAAACGTTGAACTACAGTCACCGCCAGCCATGGCGCCCTCGCCAGAGGTGCCGTACAGCCACCGGGATCACCCATGCACACCCCTGTGTCGCCGGATTTTGAATGAGCGGTCGAGATTGTGTACCCCTTCGGGGTTAAGTGGCCGGTCCACCGTGGACTCGTGGACCCGACGCACCGTGTCTGCGTTAGCGCGCCCACGCCCGCGTGGTGCACCGTGCCTAGTCAGCAGCCACCACGTGTCGCCCTGGTCAACAGTCGGGTCAAACCCCTAGTCAAAGCCGAACACTTTTGTGCTTTAGCCCCTCTGTTTTCTCAGATTCAACCCGCGGTACTCATCAGTTCAAATTAATTTTTATTCAGTCCTATTTTTATTCGTTCAAGTCCTGTAGTTTCCAAAAATAGTATGCCCAGTCCAAATTTCATTTAAATTCATATTTCTAATTGGTTTAATTCAAAAATAGGTTTAGTTTATTTACAGAATTGCCATTACATCTTATTTCATGCATAACTTTCACGTTTTAAGTCCGATTTGAGTGATTCTTTCGCTCACGTGTTCGTAGCAATGCATAGAATAGATCTGTAAGCTTTTCAACATATGTTTTCACTGTTTGGTGTACTGTTCTAATGGAGGTCTATCTTGTATGCATGTAATGATTGGAATGATGCTTGATTGATGATTGGATCACGATTAGAGGGTGAGCCATTTGAGGTGACTGAGGACCCCCAACAGGATCAGCAGTACT
Source organism: Miscanthus floridulus (assembly GCF_019320115.1). NCBI lineage: Eukaryota > Viridiplantae > Streptophyta > Magnoliopsida > Poales > Poaceae > Miscanthus > Miscanthus floridulus. The sequence continues at coordinate 34,267,255 of NC_089583.1, forward strand.
CCCAGGACGACTTTGAGGAAGGCAAGTGTACCAAAGGCCCCTTGTTACCTATGAACTACTAACACTTACATTCATGCATGTGTTTAATTTGAATTGCTTTTAAGGACTTTACCTAGATAATTCCTTGTACCACATATCCTTGATACCTGGGTTTATTGGGTAGGCATTTTGGATAGATGCTGCAGCGCTTAACATGAAGTAATTGTTAAACATGATTAAAGGCCATATGCAATGTGATTAAATGGAACTTTTTAGCAATAGATAGGGGGCTGGAGTATGGGGTTGAGTACTCTAGTGCCTCTCCATAAGGACTTAATCCTGAAGCGGCAACCCAGGAGGGACCGTACAACCCTGAGTGTCACATGGCTCTAACTTTAACCTATTATCTAGATTGTACTAGCTCGTTTGTAGCTCCAGTAAGGGGTAAGACAGTATCTTTCCTTTTTCTGTTAGGGTGTGCACCGTGCTGCGATGCCCACGCGTGCCATTCCTTTATAGCTACGACCTGTTAGTGCAACTAGCTAAGGGTTTCATAGTGAAACTCTGCCACACTTCCTAGGAAGAGGTGTAGTGGGTCTCACAAACCCCGACATTGGGAATCACGGCTTGGTGGGTAAAGATGTACAATTTCTGCAGAAATAATTAACCTGTTATAACAGCCGTGCTCACGGATATGAGCGGTCTAGATCCTTCGAGATTAGTGGTTACTGTGGATGATGGATGGTTGGGAATTGAGATAAAACTTGATGATACTTTAATACCACTTGGGAATTGGGACTGTTCATTAAAGTAGTAATTCAGGATACTAAAATTTGATCAACTAAAATTGCGAACCGTAGTCAAACAGTGTCAAGCCTTTTTGAGCCTCATAGATCCCTTTGTTATACTTGCTAAGCATGGTGAGCTTACACTTGCTTTACATCCAATGAAAATCCTGAATGGGTAACAGATAATGGATATGAAGAGTTTCTAGAGGATGTCCAGGACTACTAGGGAGACGTTCACCAGTTGGAGTCCCTGTGGCAGTTGGGCTAGTTATTCCGCTGTGATTGTAATAATATTGCCTTGAGCAAACTTTGTATTAACTTTATGATGAGATATGCGATGTAATAAGTACTTTACTTTGATACTATTGCAATTTGTGATATATGTGTGTGTTTGGACATCCTAGGCGCACATATATGAGTAATTGGTTTTGCTTTGCAAAATTGGGTGCGACACTGGGCCGGCCCAGCTCAGGCAGAACTGTTGCCGCCGCTCCCTCCCTCCTTCCCTCCCCGCTGATAGCCAGGGCCCATGCATCAGTGCCGTCCCCAACCTCCCACGCCCCGCGCCAGTCAAGCCGCAACCGCCTTTGTGCCCACATCTCATGTCGTGGGAGCATCCCTCCCCCGCGCCCGGCCTCTATAAAACAGAGTTGAGCCCATCGCCGCCCTCCCTGTTGTCTCCCCCACTCCTCTTTCGTGTTTGCCCGTGCACGAGGAAGCCGCAACCATACCACCGAGGTCCGCCGTTCGCCCCCCGCGCGGTCCATCGTCCCCGAGCCGCCTCCGTCTCTGTTTTTTCCTGCAGTGAGACCCCCTTGCTCCCCTCCATCTCCCCATGCCTTTAATTTCAAGTTTCATGGCCTCTAGGGCCCTAGCCGTATGCGCCATGGAGCTTCCCGCCGCCGGCCATGGCCACCTCCGCCTCGGTCGCGTCCTCTGGCCCCGTTCTCGGCCTAGCCGAGGTCGCGTGCACCCCCTCCCTTTCCCGGTGCCCATGGTTCATCGAACTGTGGCCCATAGGCTGAGTTTCCTGCTCACCAGTGAGATTCTTGCCATCGGCCATGGTGCCCCGCTGTGGCCGCCACCTTTCTCTCCCCCCCAGATCTAATCAGAACCATCCAATGCTTGATCAACGGCCACCGATGGCTGATACCCCTTCATGGGTCCTTTTACTAAACAGACCCCCCAGGTTTTGTGATTTTGAACCCGCAGTCCTTGGTCGATTTAAAAATCACAGATTTGATTTAAATCTGAAAATAGTTCATACTAATTATAGAAATGCCACTGGATTTGTTTTGCTCATAAAAACTTCGTTTTAGCTCCGAATCGACCCGTTCAAATTGCGTTAATTTCATAATTACATAATCTACGTGTTAGTAGCACTGTTAATCATGTTTGCAACTTTTAAATTTCATGGTTAGGTTTACTTAATTAATTTGCTATAGGAAATCATGTTTAAATCATAACTTTCGCGTTTTAGCTCTGATTTTCGTGAACTTCGCGTTGACGTGATCGTAGCAAGACATAGAATATTTTCATAAACATTTTATCTTGTTTTCTATAATGCTAGTGTACTGTTCTAACTATAGGATTGTTTGCTTTGCATGAATGTTCCTAAAATGTTGTATGTTGCCGTGTTGGTCGTGTTTAGACGGTGAGGAGAACGTTGGTGACCAAGAGTTCTTTGATAACCAGTAGGACCAGCAGGAGTTTACTAACCAAGGCAAGTATAGCATGGGATCTACCTTGATGTCCTATTCACCATTTATTAATTACTCATTTGCATGTGTCTAATTTTGATACCCATAAGGACATCCTAGTGATTGATTATCCTGTTTCCTTGTCTCCTACGGGTTATATCCATATGGGTAGTTTGCTAGCACTCAATGTAACTGTACATGATCCAAATAATGAATAATGGTTCTATGGAACAAAAAGGTAAAATTTGCTTTTAAACAACTGAATTATAGGGCAAAGGAGCAAATGACTTTCGATCATGATGCTCTCGGCCCTCCATAAGGACTTATCTGTCGGCAAAAGCTGGGACTGATAGTGCAACCGTGAGGGTCACATGGCTCTGACTTTAGCTCAGTAATAGGACCTTTCTTAGCTTGTTAGAGGTTACCTTTATGGCATAAAAGGGGCTTGCCATGTTGGGTATAGAACTGCCCCTGTTCTTATGTGTATAGCCATGAAGGATTTGTGCCATAGGAAAGGGGGATTCCTACATCTGCCTTCTGAGGAAACCTAGCGGCCCAAACTTGTTAGAGAAACCTATGAAATGGCTTCATAGTGTACCTCGCCCGCTCACCTTGGCAGTGTTATGGGACTAATTAACCTGGGCATGTGGGAATCACGACTCACGGTGAATGTGCACAACCTCTGTAGAGGGTTACAAACTGTTATAATAGTCGTGCTCATGGTCACGAGCGGCCCGAAAAACTCACAAAATAACTGGTTATTTATTGTTGCTCATTTATGTTGTTCTATGATGAGAATATGATACAATTGATTCTGATATCTGATCACATGGGTTTAATTGGGGCTTAAGCATAACTTGATAATAGTTAATGATAAAATCTTGACTTACTAAAAGTGCTAACCGTAGTAAACCAGGGTCATCCTTTTTGAGCTTTCATAACCCCATGTTATCTTGTTAAGTATGGGAAGTACTTACTCTTGTTTACTTTCTATATTTGGATAAAAATCTCAGATGGGTAACAGATGTCAATGAGTATGAGGAGTTTCTAGAGGACTTTTAGGCTTGTGGTCAACCAGTTGACCGTCCCTGTGTTGGAGCTTCCACAAGAGAGCTACTTTCTTTTATTTTCTGCTGTGTTGTGTAAGACTACGTTATGGTATTAATCATGATGTAAGATACACCATGATGATACTTTTGTAATTTGTCAACTTATGTGTGTGATTGATCTCTGGGCACACATGAGTTTAGTGCATTCAATTTTATCCTTAAAATTGGGTTGCAAGTATGCCCTAGCTTTCTCCTTACCTATGAACTCCACAAAAGCTTTAGTTGTAGGATGAGAAAGGCATAACATCATTATTGCCTTGGTGAGGATTCACAAATACCACATATATTGAGAGACTTGAGAGTGTCATACAATGGAATCTCTGAGTTTTATTTTGAAAACTTATAAAAACTTCGGAACAATGGTGGAACAAAGAACTTGAGACATAGTGCTTGACTTGATCATTCTATATTTCAATTACTCAAGACCCAAGTGAAGGCTAAGAAGCTCCATATTTGAAGGTAATATGGGTAAGTTTGAAAGTCAGATCAGTTTATTCTAATCCGGAGGAGAATTCTTGATTGAACACCATGTACTTTTGAGGCGTGAAAGCATTGTAGCAACTCCTGATTCATTTCTAAGTTTGGCTTTGCTCAGGGACTAGCAAAGATTAAGTGTGGGGGAGCTTGTTGACGGTCATTAACATCAATTATAAACCATCAATATAACCTGCATTTATACTTAATTCCATCACCAAACATAGGTATAGGGGTTTAAACTAATAAATTCCATGAGTTTTGGTAAATCTGTGTTTTCAGCAGGGTTTATCCAGAACACCGTCAAGGGGGACCTATTCATCAAAGGAAATTATGGAATTTCATCGCTTAAACGACGTGGGAAGATTCTATAAGACTCTAGGAGGCTCTCCACCATAGATTGAGTCGAGACTGGCCCCACCTGTAGGTTGGCTGGCCTATGGGACCCACGTGTTAGCCTCCCCTTTGAATGTTAGTTCTCCACCACCTCCTAAATTGCATCTACGCCGTTCTTTCAATTTGGTTTGATCTGAGGGCTCGGAATTGATGCTCCGGCCTATATATAGCAGCCCCTACCCCCTCCCTTAGGCCATCTTGGAAACCCTAATTCATATCTCTCATTTAGATCAACACACACTAGGAGGATTAGGTCTAGAGTTCTCCAATGTAGTAGATTAGTAGCTCGAGAGTGAAGGTCGAGTTGGGCTCATGCTCAAGTTCTAGATCTAGTCTTGGAGGCTCGACGAAGCCTTGTATCTTCACTTCTACATCTTGTAAGACTTATTATCAATTCATTATATTCCTATTTACATGGCTATACTTACTTTGAATATATATCTTGCTTAGTTAAGATTATCATTGCTTTTGTGTGTGGGTTCATAGAGCGCTTAGCTTGCTATAGTTTATCGATTGGACTAAGTAGCCGAGCCTTGTGTAAGCATGCTGCTTATACGATGCTCTGCCTGTGAGTACACCCTGTTCTCTGGTTGTGTGGTAGCAACGGGTGGTGATAGTCCTGTCTATCCTTTGTAGTCCACGCCGAATTGAACAGGTTCTTAAATTATAGGATCGTAGTCGCGTTAGTAGAGTTATCTATTATGGGTGCTCTACCATCTAAGCGGTGTCCCGACGTGCACAAGAGTAGAGTTAGTCTTAGCTATACTCGGGTATATATATACTTTGATCCTATAATAATAATATCATAGGAATCTACCTCACCCATTGTTCTCCCGAGTTGACTAGTTTACATTATCTTAGTGACCTATCCCCTAAGTGTCATTATGCTTTATTCCTATCATTTCATTCACCCTTCTTTAGCTAAGCTGGTATGTTGATTGGTAGACATTCCTTTATTACTCAATATGTCTTCACTCCATTATTTCCCTGGGGTAAAATATAAATAACGATACCTACAATACTCCCGGTAAAATGCTACAATGGTATTCTATGCGCTTGTGGAATCCTTTATATTCTATTTGCACTTATAAATACCAATAGGCCTCCAGACTCTTAGGATCAAATGCATTGCCCTCTGAAGGGGGGGTATAGGTAGGTATATATAGGGGCCTTGAAGCATCCTGGACCCATGGATCAAACCAACTTAAAAGGACGGCGTAGATGTGATCCTTGAGGCGGTGGAGAACCGACATAGCAATGGGAGGCTGACATAGTGGGGCTAGTCAGCCCCACATGTCATGCACATGTGGCCTGCTTCGGTGATTTACCTTCTGAAGTCTTCTAGAGTCTTCCCACGTTGGTCCCACTGCGGAATTCCATGATTTCCTTTGACGAATAGGTCCTCCTTGGCGGTTTTTTTATTAAATCCTACTGGAAACATAGATTCACCAAAACTCATGGAAATTGTCAAAAACCCCTAAGTCTATGTTGGTGATCCATTTTAGGCATTTATGCAAGGTATATTGATGGTTTGTGATGAATGTTAACTACCGTCAACAAACTCCCCCACACTTACGCTTTTACTCGTCCTTGATAAAAGGATGGATTACTTAAGACATAACTTTGGGACAAGACATCAACATAAAACTATTCCTAGTCATTCATGCACTGTGGGATTCAAAGTGTCTACCATGAAACTTTGGGCGGTTGAAGAACAGAACAGCTTGAAATAGATCACCATCTTCCTTTAGTCAAGTCAATTGGAGAAACATTTTAAGATTTTGAAAACAAAACATAGCTTACCTTATCCTTTTGTGGTACTCTCAAATCACTCAATATATGTAGTATTTTTTATCCTCACCAAGGCATTTGATGACTCTGCTTTCTTTATACCTACTTCTAAATGCTTATGTGGAGCTCAGGTAGGGATAAATGTGAGAACATACTTTCATTGCATATATTGTAAAGTCAAAACAAGGATCCAAGGAGAAAATGTCATACTCTTAGATCAAGATGTGCATGTGTATGGATATGTATATGGTGGCTAACCTAATTCTACTATGCTCATTGAATCATATCTGTCTTGATTAAAACTTGGAAACACTTCTGCAAGAAAACATGGGCTATCTTATTCATCTTTTTCTTTTTTTCAGGCAGACATCTAAGTACCCATTGTTTTAGATATCTCAGACACTTGTCTATTTTTTCAATACTTTTTTATCATGAATAACTTTTGCATAGTCCATGCCTCTTTTTCTGCAATTGAAACTTTTCAAGAGAGACATTTACAAGAACTTGCAGCATTTATCCTAACAAACATATTTTTGTGTCTATTCCCAATGTAGGAGTAGAACATTTTTGGGTGGATAGAAAACATGTTGTTGCGTACCCCCAGTGTAGGAGCAGCAGATATATGTGGAGTGTATGTGATCTTGATATTGAGAGCATGATAAATTTCTCAACAAGGGTCATAAGGTTTGACCAAACTCAATACAATAACAAGTAATATATGTAGAAGGTTTTCTAGTCTATATATCATATTTGGCTCTGGTGGGACATTGCTTACCACAAAGGAGAGGTGTAGCTATTTATTTTTTTATGAAATAAAATTCTCCAATAACAAAATATCAAGAATCAAGTTCTCATTATTCTACTATATCTCATTCCACAACAACTTAAGTAGCATGGGGTCCCTAATAATAAGTTTGCAACAGTAGCAACACTTCTACAAAAAATGTTATGTGAGTCTATCCTTTAGTCATGACTAAAATAATCTTTTTCTCAGTTTTAAAGTTGTTTTATCAAAGGATTTTCAATTCGGTTCGAAACGGAAAGTGAGATAGGTGAAAATAGAACATATTGGACTCAAACCTGACCATGGACGAAGCGCAAGGTGAGGTGGAGCTGAGCTGGACTGGCCAGACCATGTAGGAGGCCAGGTGGCCCACTCTTGGGCCCATTTTAGTATAACTTTGGTGAGCATGGTATTTGGTCTATTGCTTTCTGAATTTTGTGATTTTTATGATCGAATTCCATTTTATCGTCGAGGTGTGCTTCCCCCACACTTGTTTCATGTTTTCATTTATGGACAACATGTGGAGAAAAACACATATCCAAAAAGAAATAGAGAATAGGTAATAATAACAAAATTTATTGATAGGGCACTTTATTACATAATCCAACCTGACACGAACTTTTAACTAACAAACTTCAATCACTCTAACAATCTGAGCCAAGCAAATGACCTCAACTCTGACCTAACTATGCCCTATTGATTCACAACCTAACTCTTAACTCTCATACTTCTCTTCATTGATGACATAGCGACTTAAGATACTAAACTCATACTCTAGGTTCTTATGATAAACGTGCTCCTTATCTATCCTAAACCGCAGAGCATGGATATAATCGGTGAGGGTTTTGATCTTGTCATGCAGCATGGCAATAGTCGGACATTGGCGCTTCTCGTCGTTCTCTAGGATAGAGGGTGGTGCCCTCTTCTTCTTTTCTTTTGGTGAAACAACCTTCACTTGTTCCGGCGCAGCGCGAACTCCATCTATGATCAAGCGAGGGGTGACCGACTTGTACTTTGCGCATGTGACATCTCCAAACTTGTTGGTCTTGACATCGGTCAGTGTCTCATTCGCCCTTGGAGGAAGGAGGTTGATTTCCTTTAGGACCTTGATCATCGATGGCGCGTTAGGTTGACGTGGCTTGTCTTTAAGAAGTACATGCAACGGTGGCAGAGCAAGGACCGGATGACGGATGGTGTAGGCAAAGTAAGATTGGTTGGAGGGAACAAGAGCTACTCCTCATGGTAGGATGATGCTTAGCGGTATGGGTTCATCAACTCCATAGCGAATGATCTCTTTTTCCAACCATTGGAGCTAGGGAGGTGGAAAGCTTTGGTGTTGCTGAAGATGGAAGGCTTTGATGGAATGGCTATGGAGGCAGACAGGGGCTCGTTTATATAGGGAGGAAAAACTTGCAACAGGGGTCAAGATCTTATCCTATTAGGGTTTTGTAATGAATAAAAAAATGAATGCGGCGGAAAACTGCGGGATAGCAGAGGGGAAGACTCTAGAAGATACGAGAGAATCGACCGGAGGCGAGGTGGCTAACAGGTGGGCCAGTTGGCCTAGAGATGGGGCCAGCTGGCCCTACATGTCATCTCCTTGCGTGGGTTTTTCTCTCAGCGGTTTCTATTGCCTAACTAATTCCGAAAAAGATATTCTCACATTACGAAATGTAAAGAGGGTAGAGGTGTAAATCTATGGAAAAAAAAGAAAATCTACCTCATCCAAATCCTCATGTGGTTTTCCAGGTTCTAGAAAGATCTTGAGACGATGACCATTTACCTTGAATAACGTACCTTCATCATTTTGAAGTGTTACCGCTCCATGTGACGAGGTGCTTATAACCTTGAATGGTCCTTCCCATTTGCTCCGAAGTTTTCCATTCCCAAATAATTTTACCCTAGAATTAAAAAGTAATACCTTATCTCCTAGGGTGAACTCCTTCTTCTTGATCCTCTTGTCATGTCATCTTTTTGTTCTCTCCTTGTATATCTTGGCGTTATGATATGCTTTTTCATGTCATTCGTCAAGCTTAGAGAGTTGCATCTTCCTCTTGGTTCCTGCAACTTCAAAGTCCATGTTCCATCGCTTGATAGCCTAGTGAGCTTTAAATTCTAGCTCAACAGGTAGATGACATGTCTTTCAATAGACGAGTTGATATGGTGACATGCCCAACGGTGTTCATAGGCTGTTCTATAAGCCCATAATGCATTGGGTAGTCTATCCTTCCATGCAGTCCCATTCTCGTTGATCGTCTTCTATAGAATATTCTTGATTTATTTGTTTGATGTTTCTGCTTGGCCACTTGTCTGAGGGTGATACAGAGTAGCAACGCAGTGATGGATCCCATGTCTCAACAAGTAGTTGTGAAAGTTCTTGTCAGTGAAGTGAGTGCCTCCATCACAAATCACCATTCTTGGAACTCCGAAATGTGGAAATATTGTCTCTTCAAACATCTTCTTGGAGTTCTTAGCATCAGTAGCTTTACATGGCATGGCTTCAACCCACTTGGAGACATAGTCAACTGCCACCAAGATGTATTCACAGTTCTTTAACTTTGGAAACGGTCCCATGTCGTCGATTCCCTAGACATCAAAAAGTTTGATCTAGAGATTGTTGGTGAGTGACATGGCATCTCTTGAATTGATAATCATGTGCCTCTGACACACTCCACATCTCTGGATGCAGTCCTTCGTGTCTTCATACATGGATGGCCAGAAGAATCCACTTTGCCAAATCTTGGAATGAATGCGGAATGCACCATAATGCCCTCCATATGGTGATGAGTGGCATCGCACAATGATCTTGATGCCTTCTTCTGCTGGTACACATCTTCTAAGTAGGCCATTAGAGCAGACTCTGAAGAGGTATGGCTCATCCTATATGTGGACATGACTTTCGTAGATGAGTTTCCTTTTATTCTCCCCTGGTGGTAGATAACCTGCAACCACAAAATTAACAATATTTGCGTACTAGGGGTCGGATTTTATGATCTTGAAGAGCATGTCGTCTCGTAGCGAATCGATGATGGGCAGTTCCTGTGGATTCTCAAACTGCATTCTGGACAAGTGATCGTCAATAGAATTTTTCTACTCTCTTTTTATCTTTTATTTCTAAATCAAATTCTTGGAGTAGCAAAATCCATCTTATAAGTCAAGGTTTAGCATCTTTCTTAGTGAGCAGGTATTTTAAAGCAGCATGACCAGTATAAACAATCACCTTTGCTCCTACTAAGTAAGATCTAAATTTGTCAATAGCAAAAACAACAGCCAAGAGTTCTTTTCAATTGTTGCATAGTTAAGTTGAGGTCCTGTTAGAGTTTTGCTAGCATAAGCAATTGCATGATGCTTTTTATCTTTTGTTTGTCCCAAAACTGCCCCCACAGCATAATCACTAGCATCACACATAATTTCAAAAGGCAGCAACCAATCAGGGGGTTGAATGATTGGTGCAGAGATGAGTGCTTTCTTAAGAATGTTAAAAGATTTCAAGCAGGCATCAACAAATTCAAAGGGAACATCCTTCGACAAAAGATTTGTAAGAGGTCTAGCAATATGTGAAAAAACTTTTATAAAGCGGTGGTAAAACCCCGCATGGCCAAGAAAACTATAGATCCCTCTGATATTTATGGGAGAAGATAACTGTTCAATTACTTCAATTTTAGACTTATCTACCTCAATCCCTCATTTGGACACCAAGTGTCCAAGCACTATGCCTTCTCTAACCATGAAATGGCATTTTTCCTAATTAAGGACTAAGTGCTTTTCTTCACATCTTTGCAAAACCTTGTCTAAATTTTCAAGACAATCATCAAAAGTTTTTCCATAAACAGAAAAGTCATCCATAAAAACTTCCATGATTTCTTCAATCACATCAAAAAATATAGACATCATGCATCTTTGAAAAGAAGCTAGAGCATTACATAGTCCAAAGGACATTCTATGATAAGCATAAGTTCCATATGGACATGTAAAAGTGGTTTTGTTTTGGTTATCTGGATGGATCAGAATCTGATGATAACCTGAATACCCATCAAGGAAACAGAACAAAGAGTGATTTGCCAGTCGCTCCAACATTTCATCAGTGAAGGGCAACAAAAAATGATCTTTTTTGTTGCCTTGTTAAGTTTTCGGTAGCCAATACACATCCACCATCTAGTGACGGTTCTTTGGAGGATTAATTCATTCTTTTCATTTTTAACAACAGTCATGCCTCCCTTTTTAGGCACAACTTGAATAGGGATTACCCACTCACTATACAGAATGGGGTAAATGATCTCAGCGTGCAGGAGTTTCAAAACCACTTTCTTAACAACCTCTCTCATCGCATTATTAAGCCTACATTGTGGCTCCCTAGAAGGTATAGAGTTAGGATCAGTAGGGATCTGATGGATGCAAAGAGCAAGGCTAATTCCCTTAAGGTCTTGGAGCGACTAGCCACCCCAAAAGCAGAGCGATGCTTTTCTAAGACAGTTAGCAAGCGGAGGGATTTTCCTGAGAGAGTTTATCACTTATGATCACTGGAGAATCTTGATCATTATTGAGAAAAGCATACCTAAGACCAGAAGGCAGGGGTTTAAGCTCAATGGTGGGTTTGGGTGGTTCTAGCAATTCATCTAGAGGTTCAGGCTCTATAGGATATAACTCTTCCTCTTCCTCGACAAAAAACTAGGCATCATCTTCAAGGTTGGGTTCGATCAAATCATCAAGAGATGCAACCTTAACCTCTTCCATTGGGTCTTTCTCAGGAATTGGCTCAGTCTCAGCATTTAGGGAATGAGTAATGGGTATAGAAAGTTTAAAGTTTTTCCCGAGACTAATTTTCAACTTCCCTGTTTGTCCTTCTTGGAAAAGTCTTTCAATTGGCTGTCCTATCAATAGGTCGAACTCAATGATATCAAAGACATAAAAGCTCAAATGAACCATGGTTACCTTTACCTACATAGGGAGGACATACAGAATTCCCAAACTTGGGAGAATGTGTCCTAAAAGATTTTTCAATAACTTTGTTGTTGGGGTTAATGGCATGTGTTCCAATAAATCATGAGCAAAAGATGCAGCCATGATATTAACACCCACAACTGGATTATAAAGAGCATCGAAAGGAGCTTTGTTGATTTGGCAATGAATGGAAATAGAAGGTGAATCTAAACAAATTACATCAGAGGAAAGCTCTGATTCTTCTAACCATTTATTGCTTATAATAGACACTAGCTCTTTCGTAGTCTTCTTAAGGAAAGCTTCCTCAGAAGGGTCAAGATTTTCTTCATAGGATGATGATTTCCTAGGCTTCTGGGGTTTCCTCATGGTATGATAATTTGAGGTATCTCTGTATTCATCAAAAAGTTCATCCTCGAATTTAAGCATAAAATCCGAAACTAGAGTTTCCTCCTTTTTTGGTTGTTCAGGATTTGGGATAGCTAAATCTCATAATGGATTAGGCAACAATTCTGGTTCAGCTATCTGGGATTCCTCTTCTAGCAGATTCTTTTTTACTTCTTTAGGGGTGTTCTCTAGGATTTTAGTAAGAATGCTTCTCCCCAAATTAGCAGAAACATGGAGGAACGAGCCTCCTGAGCCTGTATCAAGACGTTTTGAGTTTTTCCTATGAAGATCCATATAAAAGTGTTAAAGAAGAATGGGGTCTTGAATGGCAAGGTTAGGGCCAGTATTAATGAGAGCATTAAAACATTTCCAAGCGATGCCTAGAGATTCTTTTTCTTCCAATTTAAAAGATAGAACCTCTGAACAAAGCCTGGCTACTCTAGAGATGGGAAAGAAATGCAAGCAAAAGCTAGAGCACAAGGCTTCCCAATCTCCTTGTCTACTCCCTATGATGAGCTTGTACCAACATTTAGCTTTTCCCGTCAAAGAGAAAGGAAAGAGCTTCCATCGTAAGGTTTCATTTGACATGCCTACTATGCGTAGGAATGCACAGGTTTGCACAAATTCATCTAAGTGGGAATAGGGATTTTCATCATCTTCGCCCAAAAAGGATTGATCCTCAACCATGTTGATTAAACACGGGCGTAGCTCATAGCCAGGTGTTAGGATAGGCTTTGAAGATTCTAGTGGCTCTATGCGTGCACTCGTAGGTGTGGCATATTGGTAGATAGGGGTGGATTCTAAATCCAAGGTAAAAGAATAAAAAGATAAAAGAATAATGATACAAGGATAAGCTAGATTCAAAGTTAAATCAACAACCGTTTCCCCGGCAACGGCGCCAGAAATGCTTGTTGGTGTAAATTAATGCACATAGAATAATCTACAAGCGCACTGATATTATACTGATGTAGCACTTCACCAGGAGTACCTAGTTTTATATCGAACTCGAGGAAAATATGTGAGAATAACCAAATCTAACTTTACCCAACTTCACAATCAAGGCTACATAATAGGAGCGTGGAGGAGATTGCTAAAGTCTTCTAGTTCTAACTTCGGTAAGCTTTGTCTTCTATTGTTCAATTCTAGGGAAATTACTAAAGAAAACACAGGTAGAGTATGTTTTCTATGGTAACAAAATCCTGCTAGGCCTACTGATGGGAGGTGGACTACAAAGGATTCAACGAGGCTATAAGAGTCACCCTCGCGAGCAACCACCGATCTAGAAAGTAGTGTACATCCACGAGTAACCGAGTCTAAGCACCATGCTTACACTATGAATACTACTTTAATCCAGGATCTACAAGGATTAAAGTACTCAAAAGAGAGTCGCAAACCTAAAGAACAATATGAACAAGATGCTTACTTGAATTAGAAGTCGATTACCACAGAAATCTTAGAAGCAAGCTCAAGAAGAACTTGATTTCGATAGGATACAAGCCATAGAGAGAGCACTAATAGGCCGGGACTCCTCCAAAACTCTTTCCTCTCACTCTCTCTCTCTCTAATACAATACTAGATCCTAATGAGGACTAATCTTCTCTTAATTGCTAGCTCTGATCCTGGTGGACATATGAATTAGGGTTTTTGGCCCTCAGGCTCTTAGGATCAAACGCATTGCCCTCTGGAGGGGGGGTATAGGCAGGTATACATAGGGTCCATGAAGCATCCTGGACCCTCGGATCAACCCGACTTAAAAGGACGGCATAGATGTGATCCTTGAGGTGGTGGAGAACCAACATAGCAATAGGAGACTGACATGGGTGGCCCATAGGCCGATCGGCTTAACAATGGGGCCGGCTAGTCCCACAAACTAGATTTGCCTTCTTCGGTGATTTGCCTTCTAGAGTCTTTTAGAGTCTTCCCTCGTTGGTTTTGCTGTAGAATTCCATGATTTCCTTTGACGAATAGGTCATTCTTGGCGGTTTTTTGATTAAATCCTGGTGGAAACATAGATTCACCAAAACTCGTAGAAATTGTCAATTAAAACCCCTAAGTCTATGTTGATGATCCATTTTAGTCATTTATGCAAGGTATATTGATGATTTGTGATGAATGTTAACTACCATCAACAATGGACCCTGGCTCATTCTAGGCATCCCTAGTCATACTCGGCCTGTTCTTCGGGGGTGCGTGGAATCGAATAGGCGTCGTCCTTTGTGTCCTCTGCTAGTGCAGCCCCATCCTCCGAGAGATGCAACATGTTGCATTCTCTTAGCGGATAGTACCCTCATAATCGGACTCGTAGTCCGTGTTCTCAGGGGTCGCCTGTAGGAGGTCATAGATGGACTCTAGATCCCGCTCCATCATCCCCACAAACCTAGAGGAATCTAGCATCATCGAACGGCCATTGCGCCTGGCTAGCTCCCGCTCGAAGAGAGCGATTGTGTCCCTCATTTTGGAGGGCAGTGCGGTACTGGGGTTCCAGAATTTGGCCTTTGGCGGTAGGGGTCCGCTTCCAAAGAGTTGAGCAAAAGCGTTCACCAACACATAGAAAACGCGTCGGCTCAGCTCTAGCTCAGGATTCTCCCCGAGATAGGCATCGATTCTGCATGCTAGCGCATCAGAGTCAACGATCGCAGGACTGGCTCGGGCTGGTTTGTGATCAGGCATCGAGATGTGTGGCAGAGCCACATTCTCTTTACTGAGCCATAGCTGACCCAAGTGGCCATCTAAGAAGTCTAGGTCCTCGAAGCGCAGGGCTTGATCGGGGATAAGACCGTCAACAGGAGCTGGCCCGTGGTCATCAGTGAACTCGAGGCTTCCAAAGCAGATGCGGCCACCGGGGGCTATGCCAAGAGTAGGCCCGACATAGGTGCAGGGAGCCATCACTTCCTTCTCAACAATGAGAGTGCACAACTGTCCCCTACCTAGCATGCCAACTATCAGTGTTTTGTAAATCGGACTAGTAAACTTATACGATTGCCGCACTGCTCTAGGAAGACGATGGTAGCATCCAAAAGACATGAGGATTTATACTGGTTCAGGCCAGAGCCCTATGTCCATTCTCAGAGATGATCAAGTGCATGTTCCTCGCTTGAATGCTCTAAAGTTCTTATAAAAGGGGGTGCAAGAATGGTGGAAGAGGTAGGAGAGCTAGAGCTAGGAGATGGGCTGCCCAAAGGGAAGCTTCTAGAGCCCTTCTACGGTGTATGAATGAGTGAATGAGAGTTGAATCAGACTCAGATCACTCATATGGGTGCCCTGGCTGCCCTTATATAGAGTTCGGGGCCAGGGCGTGTACAAAGAGGAAGGTTCTCCTGACCGAAGGGTCGGGAGCCTGAGGGAGGGCCTAGCTTTTGGCTTGCAAGCTATGCCATCTTGTGGTGCATGTCTGGGCGTGGTTGTCACCATGGTTCTATGGCCACGCTGCGCCATGGTGTGACGTGGTGCTACTATGCCGGCCGTGGCGACACTGTAGGCACAGTGGTGGTTCGCCAGTCGTCCTGTGCGACGTGGTCTCCACCGTGGTCTTCGTCATCGCCTCCTGGTTTTTGAGGGGCGTCATACAGGAGTTGGTAGTCGCCCCCTAGTCGTCGATCGCCCTGTGGGCTTGAGGAGATAAGGGCCACGATCCCGATAGTTGGGGTCGTGGCTCCCATCGATCTGGATGGCCTCTAAATCAAGGCCTTCGTCGTGGATCCCATCCCGTAGTGGGTAGAATCATACAGGCGTCTCGTCAGGTTGTATCTGGACAGTGGTTTTTGTACCGATCGTCACTGCCTTGGGCGGTGTTGTCTTGTTTGAGCTGCATGGCGCAGAGGTGGCGTCTGACCGGACCAAGGTGACTGCAGTTCCCTCAGTCCTTGCGGAATCAGAGTGGCATGCCTACTACTGTCAGAGCGGGCATGTTTGGCTGGGCTCGACCTCTCCCCGTTCCTCCTAGGGGGCGTGGCAGTGAGAGGTCGTGCATCTCTGGCTAAGACAAAAGGAGGGGTCACGGCCGACCCTGGCCTTGGCGTCAGGCCTATTCTGCTTGGCTTAGCTGGGCCTCGGTCGTTCGGGTCTTCACTAGCCGATGCGTCGTGGGCCGCTCGGCCTTCTAGTTAATCGGTGCCTTGAGACACCTAGGGATTATAACCCCAACAGTTAGCCACCCTCCTCACCCCTCTTTTGTATTGGTGCCATGTGTTGGGATCTATATGATGGCTAGAGGGGGTGAATAGCCAAGTAAAATTCTACAAAGGTCACATATACTAGGTAAAAAGGTTAGAACCAAAAGAGGCCCTAATAATTCTGCTCAGGCCCTAATAATTCTGCTGCTAGCTAGTGTTCTGCAATCATAGGGTAATCAACAATCTACACAAGCTTAGTGTCTAAGTAATCTATGTTATCAAAGTAATCTATGTTAGGTTGCTAGAATTGAATGCAAGTACGAAAAGCTAGAGAACGAAATCAGTCCACACGTGTAATATAAGATTTTATCAATGGTTGAGTAACTTGCTGGTTAACTACGTCCATATTGAGGTGAGTCTTATAATCACTGCTTCTCTAACTCATACCTCACTTCGGTTTTGGCTTCAGCAACTTCGACAGTTACTTGCTAGTTACCTACGTCCATATTGAGATGTGTCCTAGAATCACGCTTCTCTAACTCAACCCCACTTCGTTTTTGGCTTCAACAACAACTTCGACATGAATCAAAGGAGGCATACCAAATAACTCAAGAGGAAGAACCATTTTTATGCACACAAGAGGAGCCAGATCCATGTTTTATGTAGAAACTGAAGTTACAATTTGTGGCTTCTTCCTCCGGCTCTGGCTCCTCTGAGAAGCACCTAGGGGAGGAGCCATGTCAAATAGGCTTGTTTAGGCTTTTTGGGAGCTTTTGGATCTTTCAAAAGCCAAAAAGCTTTCGAAAGTCAAAATTCGCTAGTGAGCTTCTGGATTTTGGCTTCCGGGAGTTTTTTTTAACTTTGGAGAGTCCTAAAGCTAGTACTAATAAGTGACCAAAAGCTCAGATAAACAGGGCCTAAGACTGCATAGAAGCTTTAGCTTTTAAGCATCACTAGTAGAGAAATGACCTTTCATCTACTTCGATTTTGGGCTTTAGTCTCGATAGTTTTTACGTCTAGGAGTAGAGGGAGAATTAGTCCCGGTTGAAGCTACCAACCGGGACTAAAGGGTGACCTTTTAGTCCCGGTTGGTATCACCAACCCGGATTAAAGGTCTTTCACCCGGGACTAAAGGTACCCCATGGGTCAATTCAAAAGCAGAGTGTCCAGGACTCTATCACATGTGGTGTACAGCTGAGTTGGTAAGGAGTTTATGCGCAAGGAGAAAGGTCCTGAGTTTGAATCTCATGCACCGCAAGAGAGGTCTCCCTAGTATTTCGTTTATTTTTTCTCCTAGGGATGAACCTTTAGTCCCGGTTATGTGCCCGGGACTAAAGGTCCCAACCTTTACTCCCGGATTACTAATCCCGGTTGAGAAACCGGGAGTAGAGCTAGTTCTCAACCGGGACTAGATCTCATGTCTCCACTAGTGCATGACACAATTTGCTCTATTTTTATTCCCTGTAATAGCATATCAGAGTCACCTGTAATGATATGGCGGGTGCGTCCTGTATTCCAATCCGATCGATTCTATGTGGTTTGATCGCAGAGCAAAAGCAACGGAATAGGAGAGGCCATGGTTACTTTTTTGTGAAAAAACAGTCTGCTGCTGCTAGTGCTTCGTGAATCAGATCAGATGCGGTTCTAACGTCATGCCACACCATCAAATTTTAGTGTTGTACAAGGCATTCAGTTCTAACTTCAGTCTTCATATCAGTTTTGATAGTTGAACAGCGTATACGAAGCTGGAAGTGATTTATATCCCATCTGTTTTCCATGTAAGTCACTTGCATTAATATATAAAAGACGTATGCTATCCTGATAAACAAAACACTACTATGCTTTTTGAGCAGTTTAGTTTTATGCAGAACAGTGGTATCTATTATCGTCATGTATATTATGCATGTAATGTTACATCACAGTCCACAACTTTGTAAGTGTCACAGAGCATTATTTCTTGTTAGTGCGAATATTTGATCCTAGAGCAGTGTATAAGTACTAATATAAGCGTAAGCTTTGTATTATTGTATCCAGATGCTAGAGAATTAGCATACTTTATGGCGTCACGATCACTGAAAAAAAAACCTTACTTCTATCTCTAGTTAAGACCTTTCTATTCTAAATTCATCATGGGAATTTGATTGGTCGTGTATCTTTCATATCTCTTATCCAATGAATTTATTTGTTTAACCTGTAGGGATAGGATCATGGAATCATGTCAAGAAAATGTAGTGAACAAAGAAACAAAGATTGAGAAGTGAAGTGCAAGTAAATGGCATGCACAAAACTTTTTAAATATGTTCTAGTGTATAAGAATTAAGGTAAATGAATGCATTTCTGTGTTCTATACTATGGTATCCAAAGTAAATATGATTATCGTCATGTTCACTTGACTTATAAGCCGTATTTTTTCAGCCAATAAATAGTATTTTTCTCTCATAACAAATTAGTCAACAGTACTTTCAGTCATAGCTTATCAGCCAAGCGAACAGGGCAATGTGTCTATTAAAAAGAAATTACACATAATTATTAGCAATACAAGAAGGTATGACATTGATTGACACAAAATTTAAAATATCTTCACCTCTAGAAAGCGGATCATGTCTTAGTAAACCGTGTATATACTTCGCTAAAGATTAAATGAAGTGTATCTAGCCCTAGAGATAAAATGTATCTAGAAGGGCTTTTTCTTTATAGTGCTTCTTGCTGAAGCCTACTCTCTAAGCCTTGAGGATACCCGACAATTCTCCTTCCAAAATCCAGCAACTAAACATCTACGTGATAGTAAATGCAATATAGATAGACAAAAAAAACATTATTCATTTCCACGTGCTCCACTTGAGAACATATTGCTGTTAATTCTTCAAAAATAGGATTTCCATAATCTGATATTTTTAGGTGACAAACTTGTTGGAGCAAGGTCACATACTTTTATTAGCAAATAATGGACTCTAAGTGAAACTTTAAGAGATTTTGTGATAATCGCCGTTGTTGGGGTTTAGCCCAGAGGAATGTTGCCCCCTTCTCGTGATAAGTTGAGTCTCTAAGGGTGCGTTTGGAATCTTGACGTGGCTTGCTTCGCTAGGCTGGTCAAGAAAATCGGCATGGCTACGGCCTACGGCTCGGATGTCCGGACGAACGCTCGCGTAAGGATGCCCACACAGCCCGCCCCACCCTTGTCTGGCTTCGCCTCACCCCACGCGTGCACTACACCCCCGTATCTACGCCCGGCAGTCATTCCCCAAACCCGCTCCTCTCTCTCTCTCCGTGCGGGCGGCACTCGAGAGCCAGGACTCAGTGTGCCCCCACCAGAGCACCCGTCTGCCCGCCCCCAGTGCCCCCGTCTGCAGCCCCACACCCCCCACCCCCGTGCGCGCTGTAAGGGACCATGATGCCTAAGAGGAGGGTGTATTAGGCAACTTAAAACTCTAACTCTAAACTATGGCATCTTTTTATTCTTAGCAAAAACCTATGCAAAAGATAAGCTATCTAAATGTGCAACTACGATTTTGCTAGTGTGTTGCTATCTCTATCGCAAAAAGGAGTTATGAAACCTAGGTTCCAAACCTATCAACTAGCCTATCACTAAGCTAGGAAAGTAAAGCACAAACCAAGATTGCAATGTAAATGCGGAAGCTAAAGAATAAGGTAGAGATATGCAAACTCCCGTCGACGACTCTGGTATTTTTATCGAGGTATTGAGAAGCGCGCAAGCTTCCCCTAGTCCTCGTTGGAGCCCCTCGTAAGGAATCCCTCGCAAGGGTGAAATGTCCTAATGGCTAGAGGGGGGCTAAATAGCCTATTAAAAATTTCTACAACACTTAACAAACCGGTTAGACAATTATGAGACGAAGCAAGTATTGCGCTAGCCTACTAAAATAGCAAGCCACCTACCACAATTCAAGTTTATATAGTTTCTATCCACACAATATCTATGACACTACACTAAGTTAGTGTGCTCTCAAAAGCTAACTAAAGAGCCACACTAACCAAACTAACAAGCTCTCACAACTAGCTACACTAAAGAGCTTGATAACTAGTTTGCGGTAATGTAATGAGAGTGAGCAAGAAGGTCATACTGCCATGTCGAGGAAGGAGTCAATCAATCACAAGAATGAATAACAATGAAGACCAATCACCTCGGAATCAAATGATGAACACAATGATTTTTTACCAAGGTTCACTTACTTGCTGGCAAGCTAGTCCTCGTGGCGATTCACTCACTTGGAGGTTCACGAGCTAATTGGCATCACATGCCAAACCCTCAATAGGGTGCCGCACAACCAAAATAAGATGAGGATCACACAAGCCATGAGAAATCTACTAGAGTACCTTTTGGCTCTTCACCGGGGAAAGGTCAAGAACCCCTCACAATCACCACGATCGGAGCCGGAGACAATCACCACTCTCCGCTCGACGATCCTCGCTGCTCCAAGCCGTCTAGGTGGCGGCAACCACCAAGAGTAACAAGTGAATCCTGCAGTGAAACACGAACACCAAGTGCCTCTAGATGCAAACACTCAAGCAATGCACTTGGATTCTCTCCCAATCTCACAAAGATGATGAATCAATGATGGAGATGAGTGGGAGGGCTTTGGCTAAGCTCACATGGTTGCTATGTCAATGCAAATGGCCAAGAGAGTGAGCTTAAGCCGACTATAGGGCTTAAATAGAAGCCCTCACGAAATAGAGCCGTTGTACCCCTTCACTAGGCACAACACGAGGTGACCGGACGCTGGACCTCAACGTCCCGTCACGTGATGTGTGCCACGTGTCCCTCTCTTCAATTACTGAATGCCCAATCTCAACGGCCATATGACGACCGGACGCTGCAGCTCAAAGTGATCGGATGCTGAACCCTAGCATCCGGTCGTTTCCAGTAAGCATCCAGAGATGACTTTTCACGACCGGACGTGTCCGGTCATGCTCGACCGGACACACCTAGCGTTCGGTCACTCGGTGACTCCTCTGTGTGCGACCATGTTAGTGTGACCGGACGCAGCCAGCCAGCGTCTGGTCGTTTCAATGCCAGCATCCGGTCAATGACTAACACTGTGCTTTTTCTGCTGCTACTGACCAGACGCGCTGGTCCTTCAGAGACCAGCGTCTAGTCACTTATAGTGACCTCCATCTTTTCTGTCTAGGGCGCTGGTGGCACCATCGGACTGTCTGCACTCTATGGGTGGACACTCCGCCAGTGAAGTTCCTAACCCTTGCTCAAATGTGCCAACCACCAAGTGTATCACCTTGTGCACATATGTTAGCATATTTTCACAAATGTTTTCAAGGGTGTTAGCACTCCACTAGATTCTAAATGCATATGCAATGAGTTAGAGCATCTAGTGGCACTTTGATAACCGCATCTCGATACGAGTTTCACCCCCTCTTAATAGTACGGCCATCAATCCTAAATGTGATCACACTCACTAAGTGTCTCGATCACCAAAATAAAATGGCTCCTACCATTTATACCTGTGCCTTGAGCCTTTTGTTTTTCTCTTTCTTCTTTTCAAGTCCAAGCGCTTGATCATCACCATGGCATCACCATCATCATGTCATGATCTTCATTTGCTTCGCCACTTGGAATGTGCTACCTACGTTATGATCACTTGATAAACTAGGTTAGCACTTAGGGTTTCATTAATTCACCAAAACCAAACTAGAGCTTTCAAAGGGCCAAGCTCCCGGTCGGGTAACTCCGTGGAAAGCCCCGGACCTTCCCCATGCGCAAGTGGGTCTCTGGTGTGCCTTCTGGCAAGCCTCTCCCGGACCGCTCCCCGCTGTCTTCACTATCAAGCTTCCGGCCAAACCACCACGGGCCTTGTTCCCTTCGGTACACTGTGGCGACCACACCACAAACACGGTTGGTGTGATCTCGCAAGACTACAAGCCCCTTCCGATGTACAACAATGATGTGCGCAAGCACGGAGTGGTAAGAGGTGTGCAAACCTCACTAAACACTAGGCCTAAACCTAGAGCAAGCGCATAAGCGGTGGTCTAACTAACCTAAGCACTTCACAAAGCACCTACGCTAATCATCGAATGTATCAATAAGCACTATGCAAGTGGAGATCACTAAAGTGATGTATCAACACCCTTGGTATGTTTTCTCAGCTCTCTGCATATCAAATGGCCGGTTGGGGGTCTTATTATAAGTCCCATAGAAAAAGTAGCCGTTGGGGACGAAACCTAGCTTTCTGCTATAGATCGGACGCTGCTGTCGTCCTAACCGGATGCGTCCGGTCGTTCCGACCGTTGAGCGCGCATGTAGAGATCGGATGCACTGCCGAGTCCGGTCATCATCAACCAGACGTGTCCAGTCGCATTTGCGCCACTCTGAAACCTCTCTGGACATGATCGGACGCTGCACTTTGTGCATCCGGTCATCCAGTCCCGCTGCGTCCGGTCCTCACTGAGTTGTTGCCATAACGATGAATAGTGAAGTCCATGCGTCCGATCACTGTCTCGCTCAGCGTCCGGTCACTGCTACTGACAACTGCTGTTGCCGAGAAACTAATCGGATGCGTCCACCCCTCATAGGGCCGCGCCAAATCACCTCTGTGGAGCTCGTTTCTTCACGATCTTGCGTCCAACTTGGTTCCTATCTTCGTGCTTGGACTTTGCTTGATATCTTGCATCCTCTCTTGTGCTTCTAGGGTCTTACTTAAGGTGTTGATCATCGGATCATCATGTCGCCTTCGTCCAAGTCATGTTTGCACCCTATTGAACTACATAACAATTACTTGCAAATTCATTAGTCCAATTTGATTGTGTTGGTCATCAAACACCAGAATCCAAAGTAATTGGGCCTAGGGTCCATTTTTCTTACACGCACGCCGTGCCCACCGTCCGCCTGCCCCTCGGCTCGCCCCCGCCAAACAACATAAAACACTTGCAATATGAAAAAAAATTGATGCAACATATGTCTGAAACAGATGAAACACTTAGAACATGCACTTGCAACATGTGTGTGGAACACGTGAAACATCTAAAAAATAACACTTGCAACTTGCAACATGAAGTCACTTGCTGCAACAAGACTGAACAGCTAAAACATTTTGGTACATACTATTGCAACATATGTGTGTATGCAACGTCCAGATCAAAAACGATTGCAACATACATCTAGAAAAAGATGAAACATTTTGAACAGACGCTTGCAACATGCATCTAAAACACTTGCAACATGTGCAACATCCCCCGATCTACTTTTGCAACATCAAAATGAAACAATTGCAACATTCATCTAAAACGTCTGAAACAAATGAAACATGCATATGCAACATAGGGGAGGGGAAGGCCAGGGCCAGTCGATTCTAGCCGCCGAGGTCGGAGCCGGCAGGGAGCGGCGGTGCACGAGCGCCACCGCCACCAGCAGCGGGCTTGGCTCCGTCGGGCAGGCGCACTAGCACCAGCTACGTGCGTGCACCAGCGCTACCAGCACCGATCTTGCCTCAGCCGGGCAGGCGGCATGCAACGGGCAGAGCGAGCACCACCGGCACCAGCACGCGTGACGGGAGGAGCGAGAAGCGCTCTCAATGGGGGCGAGCGAGCGGCACCGGATAGGGCACGCGACAGCAGCGAGGCAAAGTGGCATCTGCGTTCAGGTGGGACGGACGGAGTGACAGCCGCAAGGCGCTATGGTGGAGAGGATAGAGCGGAAGGGATAAGAAGGTTTTTTTCTTTTTTTTTAGAATGGTTGGAGGCGAGGGCGAGCGGATGAGCGGTCGCTGGGCTGCGTCGCGGCCCACCATCGGCACAGTCCAGGCAGACAGACGCCATGTACCCAGCATTACCGCAAGAAAATTGATGTCTGGTTGTTTTGCTTGCTACCTCGGTTTCTACACTTTCCATGATTTATCTTGCCAACCAGAGCGAGCCAAAAACGTTCACTGACGCTGGCAAGGCTGACCTTGCCAAGCGATGCAAGGCAAGCTGGAGTAGCAAACGATCCAAAAACACGTCCTATGTCGATTTTAAAGGCATTACAATCTAAGAGCATCTCCAATAATTTCTAAAAAAAATCACTTGGTCAATTAATAAGTTTTTCAAGTGACTCAAAAAGTTGGAAGCATATTTATTGGCTTCCTCCAACCGTTTGTAAAATCTCGCTCTTAAAATATAGAAGATAATTTTTTTATCAAGAATTCCAAAGTATTTTAAATCACCCCAATCACTTTTATATTTTATTTCTTTTTTGTGCATTTATATCAGAAACACTGTCCTACACTCGTACTCCTTGTTCTTTCCCATGTTCTCCACGCGATTAGGTCGATTTTTAAAGTGCAGAAAGATTGGGAGTTAAGATAGGAAGTTGTTGGAGACTAGTTTTATTTGATCCTGCCAAAAAAATCAAATTTGAAAGTGGGTTTTGGAAACTCTTGGAGACGCTCAAAGAAAGCCCAAAGAGCCATCAGAAAACAAAGGAACGAAAAAGTGAACAAGCAGGATTTTCAAGGACTCCAAGGTTACCAGTACATAAGTACTTCAACGATGCTTTGGATCAAGGTGCAGTGAGGCGGCGGACCTCCAAAGCTGTCATGAAGAGCAGGACTCTTCAGGGCTGAGATCACTTTAGCTCAAAGTCGCACACATGCCAGGAAGCCTGAAGGAGGCGCAGGGCAACAGGAGGAAAGCGGATAAGTGTATTGCCCACGAGGTGATGCAATTCCTATTATAACCCTAAATATTCCTGGAATATAATTGTCATTCCAGAAGCATTTTGTCACCGTGTACTATAACTGAAGAAATAGAGAATGATGAACCATGTTTCTTATCTTGACAATTTGTTTTCTGTTTGAACTGAATGGTCCTCGAGGCCTGAAACTCTTAAACTCGGAGGGCTCCACTCAGGCCCAGAGTGACCAACACAGCCGTGCTCAGGTGGCAGCTGTAAATTTCCTAGAATCACTAAAACCATATCAGAGAAGTCTCAGACACTGCTAGAAAAAATGAAAACATTATATTGCAGACTATTGAATCTTAAACAATCATACCATTAGATAGCATAGCAACATCATGGTGTAGATAGCACATAGCAGCATGGTCCATCCGAATGGAATGAGCAGGACAAATGTAATGAACAGGACAAATTGTGCTCGTGCAGAGCAGATATCAAAATTCCCAAGGCAGTAAACTCTGAATCACCATTTCTCAATCACAAACAGAAATAATGGACATAATTTCACCCCGGCTGTATAGAGCTGAATAACGTCACTGCCAAAAACTGTGCACATGTTCAACTGGATGACAATTACAAGTAATAATTGTAACTGTTAGCTGGAAAATGATCCATTACTAGGCACACAAAAAATATACGTTGAAAGGGACGCAATTACAGATTTTAAGTTTCTTTTTCTGATCCTTGATAAGTGGTTTGAATCGATGTCCAGGACCCATGCTGTAATTTAGTTACACAATACCAGCTCTTGCAACATTTCTGTTTGATCCAAAGGATAAATTGACACTAACTTATTCCAATTATGTTGATCTGAAATTTTAACAATCCTATAATTCACTATTCATACATAGGAAACATCCAAAGATATGTTGGGGAAATTAATAAAAAACAAGTTTACTTTTCCCCAACCTTTTATATCTTCTTTCAATAAAGTCACTGAAATCTAATTAATTAAAAGTGCTGACAAGGTAAAGTTTTGTGTACACAAAAAAAAAGGAAGCAACAGATAAATGAAACTAACCCCAGAATATCACATATGCTTTTGTAACCAAACAGCTAAGACAAGAATTGCGGTTGCTACCACATAAAACAGTATATATGTTTCCCCAAAAGATTGACTTCTATAAACAGGCATGCAAAGTTAGCTGTTGCAACAAAATTGCACACATACTGACACTGTTTGCAACTCCAATACAGTGATCACAGATTTGCAGTAACTTTGCTACTTTAGTAACAAGATTATGTAACAAATTGAAAAGCAACAAATTAAACGCTATGAATAAGAGCAGGAAGACTAAACTCTGGGCATTAGACATAAACTTATCCAAAAAAAAAAATCTGAATTATGGTTGACATAAGATCGCTGCCAAAAACTGTGCAATGCTCAACTGGACGACAATATAAGTAATAATTATAACTCTGTTAGCTCAAAACAATAAATTATTATTTACTAGGTACAAAAAATTATACATTGAAAGGGACACAATTGCAGATTAAGTTTCTTTGTGTGATCCTTGCTAAGTGGTTTGAATCATGATGTCCAGGACCCAATGTTGTAATTTAGTAACACAATACCAGTTCTTCAGTGCAGATGATTAGCATGCAACGCTTCTGTTTGATCTGAAGGTAATAGATACTTCTAACAACAACAACAACAAAGCCTTTATAATAGATACTTCTAAATTGACATTAAATTATTCAAGTGATGTTTATTTGAAATTTTAACAATCTTATAATTAACTATACATATATAGGCAATATCCGAAGATATGTTGGGGCAATTAATAAAAAACAAGTTTACATTTCCCCAAACTTTTATATGATCTGTCAATAAGGTTCATGGAATCTAATTAATTAAAAGGGCTGACATGGTAAACTTTTGTGTAGACAAAAAAGGAAGCAACAGGTATATGAAAACCAACACCAGAATTCCACATAGGGTTTTGTAAGCAAACTGCTAAGACAAGAATTGAGGCTGTTACCACACAAAAACAGTATATGTCTACAAAAGATAGACAGGGATGTAAAGTTAGCTGTTGCAACGAATTTGCACACATACCGATACTGTTTGCAACTTCAATAAGAATATGCAAAAATTGCAAAGCAACAAATTAAAGGCTATGAATAAGAGCAGGAAAACTAAACTTTGGGCATTACACATAAAGACAAGACAATCTTCAGAATGGGCACTGAATCTTCATGCATCATCTGCAGAAGTGGCTGTCAAAGGGATCATCCACCCACAAATCATGTGTCCTCTTGTAGTGTTCGTGTGGAATCAAATCAGAAACACCTATGAATTTAAACCGAGCACCTTGAGAAGCTCTTTTGTCCAGTTGAAGCCATCTGTGTTGATTAGTCATCCAATTATCACTATTGGTAGTGTTGGCATAACCGGATCCAAATACCATTTTCTTTAGAACTTTTGCATTCAAAACAAAGAACTTGGCAAAGTCAACATCAAGTCTCATGCCACGATAATTCATCACCACTTGTCTAAGATGAGACTCAAGGCATTCAACTGGATCCAGTAGATTATAGCTCCGTTTATTTTTCCTACTCTTCTGTAGGTGAGACTGGATAATAAAGAAAGAAAACAATATGAAAGCAGTTACTAGGTATGCAGTCAGCAATGTCACAAAGTGGCTCACTAGATTATATTATGTCTCAACTGTTCATATTGGCACATGAAGCAGGCAAAGACAAATACTCACCACGACATACAGCTTCTGCAAGCAGGGGAAACACTTGAGGAAGTCAACAACTGAGTCCAGATTAGGCCCCCAAGACTCAAGGGCCAAGATGGTATGGCGCCTGGTCTTGCTACGCAATGCGTACGGAGGAGAGTGGAGGGGCTGACTCTGGCGCTGGCGGCGGCGAGACGCCGTGGCTGCTCTGGAGGAAGCGAGGGAAATAGAGATAGGGTTAGGGTGCCAGGCGCCCAAGGGTGTCAAGGTGACACAATCCCAGGCTAATCTTATTAAGTTGCAACGTTTGACTCTTATACAATCTGACCCAACAACCGGACGCTAGAATTAAGGAAACTTGTAACCAAATCAAATCTAAACAAACTGATAGACCCTTGGCCCCTGGCCGATGGTGCCCGTGCTCAGGCACGATGGTCCCTGGCTCGACGTTCATACGTCTTGCCGACCATAACATCTCTCCCCCCCTCGGGAAACAGCTCGTCCTCGAGCTGGAAGGAGGGATGGGCTTCGCGAAACGCTGGTACCGGCTCCCAAGTTGCTTCTGACACCGGCATGCCCGCCCATTCGACGAGGACGTGCCACACGCCGCGGCGAAGTTCTGAGCGGAGAACGCGTTGTGGCCTCTGCAGCGGTCGACCGTGGCGAAGAGGAGGCAGGGCCGGTGCACTGGAGGGCGGTGTACCCCTGAATGGCTTCAGGACGCCGACATGGAAGACATCGTGGATACGTGCGCCCTCGGGAAGCTGAAGACGATAGGCCACCTCGCCGATGTGGCCGGTCACCTGGAACGGGCCGGCGTACTTGGGCGCCAGCTTGCCCCGGCCGCCAAGTACCAGATTCTTCGTGTGGCGGTGGAG
The DNA here is from genome assembly GCF_019320115.1 of Miscanthus floridulus. Classification (NCBI taxonomy): domain Eukaryota; kingdom Viridiplantae; phylum Streptophyta; class Magnoliopsida; order Poales; family Poaceae; genus Miscanthus; species Miscanthus floridulus. Next base: position 34,295,958 of record NC_089583.1, read on the forward strand.
CATCCTAAGGAGCACCCAATCGCCGACGGCGAACTCGAGCTCACGGTGGTTGGCGTCGTAGAACCTGCGAGCGTGCTCTTGAGCTTGGAGAAGACGAGCACGCACCTCCTCAAGGAACTCCTCCCGGTTGGCGAACAGGGTGTCCACCGCCTCCGTGCGCGCCTGTCCCGGGGTGTAGGGCAGCAAGTCCGGGGGCGACCGACCGTACACCACCTGGAACGGGGAGGTCTGGAGCGCCGTGTGGTAGGCTGAGTTGTAGGAAAACTCGGCCCATGGTAGCCAATCCAGCCAGTCACGCGGGCGATCACCTGTCAGACACCGGAGATACATGGTAATGGTCTTGTTGACAGCTTCGGACTGCCCATCTGTCTGCGGGTGGAACGCCGAACTCATGCGGAGCTTGACGCCGGCGTGACGGAAGAGGTCGCGCCACACATGACCCGTGAACACCGGATCACGGTCGCTGACGATGGACTCCGGGAAGCCGTGTAGCCGAACGATGTCCTGGAAGAAGGCGCGGGCCACCGACGAGGCTGTGTACGGGTGGCCGAGTGGAATAAAATGAGCGTACTTCGAGAACCTGTCCACCACCGTGAGCAGAACGCTCTTGCCATGGACCTTGGGCAGGGCTTCTATGAAGTCGAGGGAGATGTCCGCCCATACACGCGATGGCACCGGCAGGGGCTGCAGTAACCCGGCCGGGTGTAGCGTCTCCGTCTTGTTCCGCTGGCACACCGCGCAGGACCGCACGAAGTCGCCAACGACGCGGCGGTCGTGCTCCACGAAGAACTCCGTGCGGAGGCGGAGTAGCGTCTTCTGGATGCCCTCGTGGCCCCCCGTGTGGGCTAGCTGGAGGACGTCGTCGAGGATCAGCGATGAGCTGGGCACGAAGACGCGCCCCTTGTGCAGCAGCAGCCCTTCGCAGACGCACCAGGAGTCACCGTGGTCGCCGGCGGCCACGGCGTCACGACGCGCGCGCAGGGCGGGGTCGGTGTCCACCTCTCGTCGCAAATCGTCGAAGAGTCGGAAGGTAGGCACCGAGACGGCTGAAAAACAGGCCGTGTGCGCCCTGGAAAGGACGGACAGCAGCGGAGCCTCACCGTCCCGCCTGGAGAGAGCGTCCGCGACGACATTGGAGCGGCCGGGCCGAAACTCCACCCTGAAATCATATCCAAACAACTTGCTAATCCATTGGTGTTGCGGAATTGTAGATAGGCGCTGGTCCAGCATGAACTTGTGGGCGTAGTGGTCCGTCCTTACGACGAACGCCCGCCCCCAAAGGTAGGGCCTCCAATGGCGCACCGCCTGAACAAGCCCGATCAACTCGCGCTCATACGCCGCCACTTTGAGGTGGCGTGCGGCGAACGGCCGGCTAAAGAAGGCTATGGGCGTGCCATCTTGATGCAGCACGGCGCCGAAGCCCGATCCGGAGGCGTCGCAGTCCACGACGAATGTGGCGGTGAAATCCGGCAGGTGCAGGACTGGTGCGGCGGTGAGGGCAGCCTTGAGGGTGGAGAAAGCGGTGTCAGCCGCGTCGGACCACTGGAACGCGTCCTTGCGAAGCAGCTGCGTCAGTGGCGCGACGATGATCCCGTAGTCCTTGATGAACCGCCGGTAATACCCGGCCAGCCCGAGGAAACCACGTAGGCCGCGCGCGGCGCGAGGGCGCGGCCAGGACTGCACAGCTGCCACCTTGGCCGTGTCCATAGCCACCCCCTCCCCAGTGATGACATGGCCGAGGTAGTGGACCGCCGAGGTGGCGAACGCGCACTTGGACCGTTTGAGGTGGAGCCGGTGCGCGCGGAGAACGTCGAGGACCGCGCGCAGGTGTCGGAGATGCTCCGTCCATGAGGAGCTGTAGATCAGGATGTCGTCGAAGAAGACGAGGACGCAGCGGCGGAGAAACGGCTTGAGGACGTAGTTCATCAGCGCCTGGAACGTGGACGGTGCATTGGACAAGCCAAAAGGCATCACCAGGAACTCAAAGTGTCCGTGGTGTGTCCGGAACGCCGTCTTGTGGACATCTGCAGCAGCAACCCGCACCTGATGATAGCCGGAGCGCAAATCCAGCTTAGTAAAGAACTTGGCGCCGTGTAGTTCATCGAGTAGCTCCTCGACGACCGGGATTGGAAACCTGTCTTTCACCGTGACCGCATTGAGGGCCCGGTAATCGACACAGAAACGCCACGAGCCGTCCTGCTTCTTCACCAACAGCACGGGCGCGGAGAAGGGTGAGGTGCTGGCCCGGATGGTCCCTTGCCGGAGCATCGCCTCGCATTGCCGCTCGAGCTCGTCTTTTTGGAGTTGGGGGTAGCGGTACGGCCGGACCGCCACTGGCTCGGTGTTGGGCTTCAGATGGATGTGGTGGTCGCACGCCCGGGCCGGTGGAAGCCCCTCGGGTTCGGCGAACACGTCCTGGTAGGCGTCTAGCAGCAGGTCGAGGAGGGCGCGCTCGGAGCCCTTGTCGATGCAGAGGTTTGTGGTGAACAGGGCCGTCGGGGACGCCGCGGCCGGCGTGCCGACGCCGGTCCACACCACCCAGCGACCACGGATGGAGAGCGCCATGCGCAGTGTGGTGAAGTCCCAGAGGATGGGCCCCAACGATCTCAACCATGTGAGGCCGAGGACCATGTCGTACGGCGCCAAGGGAATGGAGAAACAGTCCACCGTGAACCGCTCGGTGCCGATCCGCAGCTGAACGCCGCGCGCGAGGCCCTGGCAGTCGACGCGGTCGCCATTCGCGACGATGACGTGGGCGCCCGCGCTGTCGGAGAACTGAAGGCCGGCGCTGCGTGCTGCCTCAGGGTTGATGAAGTTGTGTGTCGACCCTGAGTCCAAGAGTGCCGTGAGCTCATGGGCGCCAATCTTGACGCGCAGCTGCATGGTGTCACGCGCCCGAATGCCCGTCGCCGCGGACAGAGAGATCATCGGCTTTTCCGGGTCGAATTGGGCCTCTTCAGCCGGGTGCGGCGCGTCATCGAGGTCCTCCGGCTCCTCCACGATGTAATCGGGAGCCTCCAGGTAGAACAAACGGGCACATTTGTGCCCGCGCGCGAACGGCTCGTCGCAATTGTAGCAGAGGCCGAGCTTTCGGCATTCCGCCATCTCCTCGGGTGTGAGCCGCTTGAATGCCTTGGTGGAGTCGGCCGTGGTTCCCGGCGCGGAAGCTGGCATGGTCGCCGGAGCGCCCCCCGGACGGCGTGCGGCCCGCTGGGGAGCGGAAAGGGCCGGACGTTGTGGCGCGTTGCGACGTTCGAAGGCTCGAGCCAAATACATGGCGTGCTGAAGGTTCTGGGGCTGGTGCATCTCAACATCCACCCGAATGTAGTCAGGGAGTCCACCTGTGAAGAGCTTGGCGCGCTGCAGCGTGGTGAGGTCCCCCGCGTGCGCTGCCCTGGCCTGGAACGCCTCCATGTATGCATCCACGTTGGCGCCGAACGGCAGCCTGGCCAAGTCGGCCAGGTGGTTGGTGTTGAGGGCAGGGCCGAAGCGCTGCAGGCAGTATCGACGGAAATCCGGCCACGTTGGGCGGCCGATGTCGGTCTCCAGTACAAGGTACCACTGCTGGGCGACTCCCTTCAGGTGATATGAGGCCATCCAAACCTTGTCGACCTCCCGAGTGAGCTGTCCGAGGAAGAACTGCTCGCATTTGTTGAGCCACCCCAAGGGATCATCGCGGCCATCGTACGTGTCGAAGGTGATCTTGTGGTACTTCGGCACAACTGCAGACTCCCCTTCCGATGGCGGCGGCGGGTACAGTTGTGATGGGGCCACGTGAGCGGAGGCCGGCAGCGGCATAGGAGCCACAGCCCCGAACCCTGGAATTGGCGACGGGGAGGGCGGAAACCTGATCTGCATGATCGGCACCCCCCCCCCCCCCCCCGGGCGGTGGCGTTGGCGCCTGGTGGTAAGCCGGCGGTGCCGCGGCCGGGTGCTGGGGATGTGGTGGCGCCGGAAGGGACAGCGGCATGGACGGTGCCACCGGTGCCGAGGCGGAGGAGTCCGCAGTGGCGGCCGCGATCTCCGTGATCACCGGTGAGGAGGACGCGGGCAGGCGAGGGACGCCCCCAAACCAGGGCAAGCCGAAGTGAGGGAACGGCGGTCTGCCGTCGAGGGCCGAAAGGCGCGCTCCCTGATCCGCCAGGTGGTTGTTCATGGCGGTCATCTGAAGTTGCATGATGGCCAACATCTCAGCGATCGAGGCCAGGGTGGGTAGCGACGCGGGCGGCGTCGTGCATCGAGGCTGTCAAGCTTAGGGCAATCATTTTCTGGACAAGAATTAAGAGACACCAAAATTAGTCACCAACAAATATAAATCCAGTATACAAGACGGAAGAACTGAAGCCTGCTGGTACCTGAAAAACAGTGGTTCCAAGATCAAGTTTAGTGATGACATTGGACAGCAAGCCCAATATCTCTAGTTTTCGCGCCCGCACGACCCAGATTGTTGCCGGACCATCATCCGGGTCAATTGGTAACAATCTTTCAAGGCAAGGGGCATCTTCTATGATAAGATCTTGAAGTATGATATGATTTTCTACTCTCTCCCGATCGGGCGAAGCCATGATGCCAATGCTCCTTAGAGTGGGCGAGTTAATGCGGAGGCGACCAAAGCCAACATTCCCATCCAGCAAGAGGCTCTCAAGAACAGGGCAACCACAGAGCAGGCTGTGAAGAGCATCTTCCAACACGATGACGTTATTCAAGGTGAGCTGTTTGAGACAGAGAAACTTGAGCAATGGCGCCATCTCTCTTGCGAAATCGCAGTAGCCAAAGTCGGCAACACACAGGGTGGGCGCGAAGCGTAACGCGGACGGCGGTAGCGGGTAGGGCAGCTGCGGGTTGTCGATCTGGTAGTGAAACTCGATCTCCCGGAGACCGGTGAGGGCCCGGGAGCGCAACCAGCTGTCGATTTTGGCGTAGCGGTCGCGGAGGCGGATGCCGGGGAGGGCGAAACGACGGGCGGGGCCCGAGTGGTCGGAGAGGATTTTGGAGACGAAGATGATTCTCTTCTGGTCCTGGCCGCTGAGGTCGCTGTCGACACCTAGGTTGAGAGGCGCGGCACGCCAGAGAGGGCGCCACCGGCGGGAGAGGATCTGGGTGCGGGCGCCGGCCTTAGTGGGGAGGAGGGAGAGGACGCTGCCCAGTACCTCATCGGGGAGCCAGCTGATGAGATCGAGGCTGCTTTCGCTCACGCCATTGCCACTCCCCAATGGTTCTTGGCCTAGATCGGATTTGCGCTTTTTAGCGGCGGACGCAGCCTCCATGGGCGGCGGCGGCGGCGGCTGGCGAGGGGGAGGGTTTGGGTGAGCGATTGGGGAGTGGGGAGCGATGGGTTTGATTGACATACCATTGGCGTGTCCTTAAACCCGGTCAGATGCGTTTATTTTTTTTATCCGGAATAGTATTTTTCTCTCATAAATTTATCCAGCATTTCTCTAAATTATTCAGATTTCTTCAGAATTCAGATAAGCGAACAGGCCCATAAGACGCGAAGGCTTTGGTGGCGCGAAAACCCAAAAGCATTTTCTCATACAAAATAATTTGCGCGGGAATTATTTTTTCTGTATTTATTTTTCCAAAAAAAATGCCTAAGAATTACTGAGCTAGTGTACACCTATGTCAATCCTGCATTTCCTATGGCCGGCATTATCTCAACTATTTAAAATCTCTTCTCAACTTAATTATCCTATAAAACTTTTAAAGGCAAGTAGTGATGTAAACAGGTTTGTCAGATTTATCGCATGTTTGTTTGAGCTTCTGAGAACCTTTTGGACTCAATTTTTGATCTTTCAAAAGAAAAAAAAAACAGAAGGGGAAGGCTAGAAATTCGCTATAGCTTTTGGCTTATGAAAGCTGTTTGGCTTTTGAAAAGTTAAAAAAACTAAGTCCCAACCAAACAGGGCCTTAATTTTTTTAATGTTTCCGAACAACCCACCTTTCATCAGTAAGGGCAAGAATAGTGTATAATGACTACTTGGTAATGAATGTGGGCCCTATGTCGATAGTAAATAGTTGTATCAATTATTTTTTCTCCATCGATAGCTTCTCTTTTCTCATTGCTTCCTCTCTCTCTCGATCACCACATCCATATGGATGTCTCCTTCGTTGCCATGACATCGACACTTCATCCCCCCTCAAGGTCTGCTTCGACGGGCGCTCCCTACATCTCAGAGCACTCGGTTTGACGGGGATGGCTTGTCTCGCTAGAGCTTGCATTGGGAACTCCCTGTTGGGCGGATCCCCTGCCACTAGCTCATCCCACACATGCGGTTGTGGCCTTTTGTTGTCGCTTGGTCCATGTGCAGCCATAGCCTTGGTCGCCATGGCAGCTCGACCCTCACGCCTCCATGGCCAAGGCCGAAGATGCCGCCAATTCATGGTTCCCGTGTTTGTCAAAACGTGTCTAAACAACCATCTACATGCGTTTAGATGCTAAACAGTGGGTCAATGTACAATTTGGGTCCTAGCCACTGGATTAAACATTAGACTCGCCTCTATAGTCAAACTGGTTTAAATGATAGCATTAAATGGTAGCTAAACAGGTGTAAACTAGAAACATATGTTTAAATTGTCATTTAAGCGATAAACCAAGAAAGTTTGGGTGCTAGACAAACTTTTTGGATAGGTAAAACTAGGCTTCATGTGGGTGGGGTAGGGGGAGGGGGAGGGACTTTGATGCTATTTAAACGATGTCTATGTGACTATGTCATGTGTATGGTTGTATGTATAATTGTTGATCATAGTCTATATCGAATTATGTAACTACGTTTATGTCTCATATTGTACTTAGAAAGTTATATAAAAATTATACTATATGTATATTTATTGCTACAGTGCAGATTGTTTAAATGGTCTAGCCGGTCATCTAAACCTATAGTGACTCATCGTTTAGCGTGTAAAATAACACTACTTGATCCACACATGGCCCTGGCCTCCTCCGCTACCACTGCTCGATCCGCATGCACCATGGACCCATGGTCGTGGCCACCACAGCCACCGCTGCTCGGCCCGTGCGCACCTGTTCTCTACTGTTGTTGCTTATGCTACGAGGACGCCCGTAAAAGAGAAGAGAGGAGACAGGAAAGTATCTTGGGCATTCTCTGTTAATGCTGCATTCCATTTGCTCTTACTACCACCTCTGCGGTGTATCTTGTTAGCTAGAAATCCTTACTACCAGCCTGTTTGCTGGTTGGTTTCTAGGCTGATAAACCCAACTGGTGCTGGTTTATTATGAGAGAAAAATATATTAGTACAGAAACGGGCTTTACTCCCGATTGGGAAACCCCTTCAGTCCTGATTTCCCAACCGGGAGCACGAATCCAGAACTAAAGGCCCCTCCTTTAGGCATGGTTTCTCGCCCGGGACTAAAGGAGACCAACCGGGACTAAAGAGGCCCCCCGGCCTGGCCACGTGGGGCGGCCCTTTAGTCCCGGTTGGTATTACCAACCGGGATTAAATGTTTCCTTTTTTTGTTTCTATTTTCAATTGATGATTCGTTTTGGTTTTCGAATAGGTTTTTGAATACATATTCTACGCTGCTATTAATATACGTATTCTACACGTTTATAATATTCGAACATTTTGTACAAACTAAAGTATAAAACTAACATATATATTACATGCATATACATATATTGTATGTTATTTTATGTACATATAATACGTATATGTATACGTATATATATTACAAATAAAGCTTGCATTGTATATTGTATCATATTCTTGGGATAACAAATTCACTCCATCTGGTTTGGCTTCCATGTTTCATTGACGTCATTGTAGAACTCGCCGGCGAGGTTGAAGACCTGGTCATTAAGAAATCCTGCTATGGTCTCTTGAATTGCTTTTAGTTGGTCACGTCGTATGACTTTTTCCTTCAACCATAAAGTCTTCAATAAAAGTTAAAGGAAAAATATTAGTATATATATATATATATATATATATATATATATATATATATATATATATATGTGCTGGTCATGTGATTACTTATATATAAGAGCAACAAAAGAAATTGTGAATATATGAATATATTTATATAACGTACTTTGAGGATCTCTTCAGGAGTTCTTTTTGCGTACGCCATGATGAACTCGCAAACATAGTATCCGCAGTAGTTGTTCCCCTGTTCTTGCCTCAGAACCCGCTTTTATGAGAAAAAATATCCGGTGAATTGAAAGCATGCATGGTGTTAATTGAATTATATATATATATATATATATATATATGTAGCTAGTACTTACTTTTTATGCGATTACATCCAGTGGTGCTTTGTAATGTTTCATGTGGTGTTCCTCAATGAAATTTTTCTAAACACTGAGCCCAATAAAATAAAAAATTAATTTGGCTTTTAATAATTGTTGCAGTTAAGAGATCGGGGTATATATAGTTGCTAGAGAGATCAAATTACCCTTGGATAATATCTATCATGTCTTGGTACTCTGTTTCCTCTTTTCTTAACGAGTCTAAGATGCTCAACCGACTATTGGCCATATCGATAACCATCAATATCCAGTGATTGCTGCATATGTTTTTATACATAAATATGATCGACATTAACTAGAGTCAACATATATATATGGGAGTTAGCTTAACTAATAAGCAAATAATTGAACAAATGTCCATATGATCGATATTAATTATTTAACACTCACTTGAAGTTGTAGGGGAAAAATATGTCCTTGTTTTGTTGGTTCACTAAGAACCTCATGAGATTTTTCTCGAGTTCAGCTTTCCATTGAGGCGGGGGGTTAGGGTGTTTGAATACGACATTTGGATCAACGAAACCAACATCATTATCCTTTCTCTTTCTGAGTTCTGTCATCTCATATCTTCGTATATAAAAATATAGTGTGAGGATATATAATTTATATATATACATGTAGCTTTATATATATACACTTTAATAGTAAAAAATAATCACACTTACAGACAATAGCAGCTAATGAGACTTTTGTCGAGAGAGTCCAAGTGGCATAGTTGGTGTAATTCTACAAACTCGACATATATAACGTCATCGCCACGGAAGTAATGTTGGTTTCTAACTCTAACAGGAACAAAGGCCTCTCCCCGTTCACACACCGCCATGTACCACTTGTTTAGTAGATATATTTGCGTACCCAGTTCACTTAAGGCCTCAGGGTTGTATAGACTCTTTCCATGTTCAAATTTCTTCTAATGATCCATTTTCGGAGCAGATGGTCCTTCAGCGAGCACTTGGGCAAGGTCCAAACCAGTTTCCTCGTAAAACCGAGCCAGCTCCTCAAAATCGACGTCTAAGTCTAAGTTCGAACCATATTCATTACGAACGACAAGATGGGGGACTGATTGTTGTGATTGTTGTCCGAGTTGTGCAACATCTTTCCCTGGTCTAGTCTTTTTCTACGCCGCCTCAAATGACTTGGTGAGAGAGCGGTCGTAGTCCGATTTTGGCAGGGTCTTTTGAGATTCCCGCTTTTTCTGGTCCACCTTCTTTCTTAGAAGATCTGGAGGTAGGTAGAAGTACGGTTTCTCTGGGTTCTCCCTCGCTTCTCGTTGCTTTTTCACTTTTTCAAAGAAACTGTCCATATCTTTTTGTACTGCAGCATTTAATTCCTTTTCACTTTTTTCATAAGACAGTTTTTGGGGAATAACTGGATTAGATGGGGCTTTCTTCTTTGCCGGCTGGTGGGCCAACGGCTTTGTTTGCGGGGCGAACCTCTTAGGAGTTGGCTTCTTCTTAGTCATCAAGGGAGGCGGGGAAGCCGTTGGAGACCTCCTTGGAGGCATTGGAGACCTCCTTGGAGGTGGTGGTAGGGATGAAAATGGATCGGATATGGACAGATATCACCGATATTACATTTGTTTTCATATTTCTATCCGGATTCGGATTCGAATACGGATAGTGTCAACTATGTCAGATAGGATACGATTGGATATTGACATCATAAATATGTGATTTGAGTATTCGGATACGAATATGGTATTGGATGTTGGATATCTGGACTTGGATACGGACAGATCTCAACCCCTCTAAACGGATTCGGTTTCGAATACGGTCAGAAAATATCCGTACTATTTTCATCCCTAGGTGGCGGCGGTGGCGGCGTTGCCACCTGATTGCCCAGAGCACTATGATGATCTAGAGATTGAATAATTAGACTTAGGTTGGCAGAGACCCTGCTATGTGAGTACAAAAAAGAATAATTAGGTATAAGAAATTGTTATTTTTAATCATACATGTCAATAGAAAATTAGTATCCGCACCTATTATCTGGCAATTGAGGAAGCGGCGGTGGACTAGAGACCCCGAGAATAATGATGTAGCGTTTGCACCATAGTATGAATGTCTTCTCTACTTCTCCTAGAGTCTTCTCCCCATCACCTCCTGGAATGTCAAGAGGCAGATCACTAAAACCTTTGTTAACTCTATCCACTGAGACGCTAACATATCCATGTGGTATTATTGCCCTATGGATTCTTGGTGTCTTGGTAGGATCTAGAGGAAAAAAAACACTGAGAGCCACCATAATTGTGGCATTCTTTTTTGGAATATGTAGCTCACATGATGTAAACGGTGCAGTGATGTCATCCACGGAGAAACGTAGCATTACGTCATCTTGATTTGGCAACTCCGTATAAGCGCAGCTGCTTTTCAACTGATCAGGGGGGCTAATATTAATGTTGATTCCTAGATCTGATGCCTGTCTTTGGGCACTCATTGCTATTTGCACTTGCTTTATGATTTCATCCTGCATTCTAGCTTGCATGTTTTTTTTCGCGCTCCTGTGCTTGAAGCAACGCCTCCCGTGACTCATGAACATATCCCTCCAACCTGCTGATCTGCGCTGCTTCCTCATCCTTCCTTCTTTGCCGGCTTCTGTAGGTATCTCTATCGTTAGGGAAACCATGCTCCCAAGAAATGTTCCGTCCTAAACCTCTTGTTCGGCCACTGTGTTCAGCAGTCCCGATGGCATACGTCAATTCATCCTTCTCTTTATTAGGCCTGAACGCACCAATAGCTTTAGCTTGTAGAGCATAAGAAAATCTTTATGTTGCTCTTTCGAGTTTTGGGCCATGAACCAACTTCCTGATCTCTAGGTCCAGTCTTCCCCCATGAGCGAAAAACCAATTCTTCACGCGTTTGAGCCAATTGAGTGATTCTGGTGTGATACCCTTGGCAAGAATGTCCGCTTTCATTTTTTCCCACTTGGGAATGGCAGTCGTGTAGCCACCAGATCCCATGCCATGGTGGTATACCTTATATCGGGCATTCTCTTGGTTCCTTCTCACCCGTTCCTCGCCCTCTTCCGATGTCTTGTACTGTACAAAATCATTCCAGTAGGGCCTCAACTTCGTGAGCGGGCCCCTAGTATTGAAATTAGGCGTTAGGTTCTTCTTGACGTATTTCGTGTATAGGGATTTCTTCCAAGTCTGGAATTGTGTGGCCATCTTCTTCATAGCCCACTTTCAAACTAGCTCCTTCAATTCATCATCGTTGATATCATCATAATCATCCGCTTGCAACGTGAAATGTTGAAGGATATCATCCCAAATTAAATTCTTATCAAGATCAGAGACAAAACTAACATGAGGCTCGTTGATCTTTTGCTTCCATTCGCAGGCACTAATCGAAAGTCTGTCCCTTACAAGGTACCCATAGTGTTGCACGAATTTCCTTGCATGTGGCCCAAGTGGTTTGCCTATCTCGATATTGAATTCCTATATTATGTAGCGCCCCTCCAATGGCTTTTTCGGGCCTCGAATATTTTTGCTTTTCGCCGTTGTGGTCGTCGATCCAGAGGGCTACGTATAAAAAAGAATAAATAAATATCATGTGTACACATAATAGATGATAGATATTCAAATATATATATATATACAATATTCATATATATATATATATAAATATATATACCTCGCTAGTATTTTCTTGCACAACATTTTTTTGGTTATCTTCAAGAGCCAGGTATTGACTCTCGTCATCTATGTCCTGCTGGTCACCATCGGCAAATTGAGTGCCGGTATTGATAATATTCATCATTTCTTCATCCATGTTGTCTCTCGGGGCAGCCATCTAGCTGTTACTCCACTAGATATATCTATAAAAAATAAAATATGTTTCAATAAATAACCATCCGTACTAGTTGACATTGCTTACATGATCATCTCGGCGAGCATTTCTCCACCGAACGGCACCGTACTTGGCCAAGGAAGAGCTCCGATTCTACGAGGAAGGGAACACGGTCTTCCACGACCATTGCCGCTCTCTCTCGTAGAATCAAAGCTCCTCCTTGACGTCCGTTACCACTCGACAGAGCACATGCTCGTCGAGATGAACACGGTCTGCAAGTTCAACTAGTACGGATTTTCTACAATTTTCTAACTATTGTCTAAGTTTTTCATTTCATGGAAAAATTAATTCTAAGATCACGTAAGCCGCCGCTTTGTCGATCCGATCCGATGGGGTTTCACCAGCGCTGAGCGTCGTTTAGGTTGCCTTGTTTGACGGTTCATTCATGATCGATTCATGCTACTAACAGGCACATACAAGAGATCAAAAAATAGCATAATCATGTCCATTATTTTGGTTAACGTAACATGACACAAATGTAACATGACACAAATGCTACTGACAGGCACATACAAGAGAAAATAGCATAATCTTTCCTTGATTTCCAAAACATGTCAGCAGCTAAAACTTGTGAACAGACATCTTTCCTTGGTTTCCAGGTTTCCATTTGTACCTAGCTACAGTGAGGTAGCGCGGGGAAGGCTCGGGCGCGCTTCGGTGAGGCAGCGCAGGGAAGGCTCGGCCGAGCTCCGGTGAGGCAGCGCGCGCGAGGAAGGCTCGGGCGAGCTTCGGTGAGGCAGCGCGGGGAAGGCTCGGGCGCGCTCTGGTGAGGCAGCGCGGGGAAGGCTCGGCCGCGCTCCGGTGAGGCAGCGCGCGCGGGGAAGGCTCAGGCGAGCTCCGATGAGGCAGCGCGGGGAAGGCTCGACGCGCTCCGGTGAGCACGAGCGAGGTGGGGACCGAGGACGAGGATGGCGCACGCTCCAGCGAGGACGAGCAAGGCGCGCTGACCGGCCAGAGAAGAAGAGCGCGTGCGCGTGGGGCCGGTGATAGCATGCGCGCATGACGAGGCAAGGCTAGGGTGGTCGCCTGGGAGCGGCGGCACTGCTGGATCGATCTGGTGGAGAAGATGAGGTGACGGCGTGATGGAGACAGAGAGGAAGAGAACTAGGGCGTGGTTTATAAAGGGATACCTTTAGTCCCGGTTGGATCTACCAACCTGGACTAAAGATTCTTTAGTCCCAGACTATGGTTAGAACCGGGACTAAAGGTCTGAGCTTTAGTCCCGGGTATAGCCATGACCCAGGAGTAAAGGGCATCTGGGCGGGCCGCGAAAACTATAGCTCCACCTTTAGTCCCGGGTGGTTGATCCACCCGGGTGTAAAGGGAGAGCTGCAGATTTCGTGGCCCGCCAAAATGCCCTTTACTCCCGGGTCGTGGCTACACTCGGGACTAAAGCTCCACCTTTAGTCCCGGGTGGTTGATCCACCCGGGAGTAAAGGGGGAGCTGCAGTTGGCTTTCTCCAATTTCCATAAGTTTTTTTCTTTTTTATATATTTCTTTTATATAAATATGCAGAGAGTTATTAATTGCCTAATAAATAAAATATTATCCAAAAAAATTATAAAAAAATTCTTGGACTTGGTTTTGCATTATTATACACAACAAAAATTTGTAAACTAAACTCTTTTGTTTTACTGTATAAATATTTGACATAGTGTAAATAATAATTATAATTTGCACCATGCAAAAATATACTACTTAATTAAAATCATTAAAACTATTGCTTTTCGACTGGAAATTAGTTTTCACATCTTATTAACGTTCATCATTTGGTTTTTCATCACACATTCTCCATGGGAAATCCACCGTCTAGCATAAAATTCATTTAAACCGTAGAAAATATGAAAACACGACAAAAAAATCTAAAGTCACAATTATTACATAATAGGTCTAATACATCACTATATATATCAAGCGGGCACAGTAGTGAACTTCTTCTTAACATATACCCCTTGGTTATGATCATGCCGTAACCATGGAGTGTCCTCATCATTTAGCTAGATGCTTGGGTCTTTGTTCACTGTGAAGGGTGGAATTCGGTCATCCTTTTTATAATCTTCTGATATGTCTGACTTGTCTTCAATTCCGATGATGATACTTCTCCCTAAAAGAACTATGTGGCGCTTTGGCTCATTGATTGGGTCGTTGTTGTTTTTCCCTTTCTTTGGTTTTGTAGACATGTCCTTGACATAGAACACCTGATTCACATCCTTGACAAGGACGAACGGTTCGTCTTTGTACCCAATATTGTTGAGGTCCACGGTTGTCATTCCATACTGGTTGTCGACTGCTACCCCGCCTCCAGTCGCCTTTACCCATTGGCACTTGAACAAAGGTACCTTAAAAGTAGGTTCATAGTTTAGTTCCCATATCTCCTCTATGCGGCCATAATATGTTTGCTTATTTCTATTAGGGTCGGTGGCATCTATGCGGACACCATTGTTTTGGTTGGTGCTCCTTTTATCTTGGGCTACTGTGTAAAATGTATTCCCATTTATCTTGTACCCTTTGTATGTGAGGATATGCCACGATGGCTGCCTAGCCAATAAATAAAGTTGCTTATCAATACTCTCATCACCCTGACATTCTTTTCACAACCAGTCGCTAAAAGTTTCCATGTGCTGACGCGTAATCCAAGCTTTAGACTTTCCTAGAAACTCAGATCGGAGCAACTCTTTATGTGTCTCCATATACGGATCCACCAAAGAGAAGTTTTGTAGAACTATGTAGTGTGCTTTATTAAAATAATTGTCCTGCATACCAATATATGGTTTCTTCCCTAGTGTCCCCTTTCCACTTAGTCTCCCCTCGTGTTGCGATTCAGGAACACCAATCGGGTCAAGGTCGGGAATAAAGTCAACACAAAACTCAATGACCTCCTCTGTTCCATAGCCCTTGGTGATGCTTCCTTCTGGTCGAGCACGGTTGTGAACATATTTCTTTAGGACTCCCATGAACCTCTCAAAGGGGAACATGTTGTGTAGGAACACAGGACCAAGAATGCTAATCTCCTTGACCAGGTGAACTAGGAGGTGTGTCATGATATTAAAGAAGGAAGGATGGAACACCAACTCAAAGCTAACAAGACATTGAACCACATCATTCTGTAGTTTAGCTAGATCCATTGGATCGATTGCTTTCTGAGAAATTGCATTGAGGAATGCACATAGCTTCACGGTGGCTAGACGTACATTTGGAGGTAGAATTCCTCTTAATGCAACAGGAAGTAATTGTGTCATGAGCACGTGGCAGTCATGGGACTTTAAGTTTAGTAATTTCTTCTCTGGCACATTTATTATACCCTTTATATTCGAGGAGAATCCAGATAGTACCTTAATGCTTGCTAGGCATTCAAACATGCTTTTCTTCTCTTCTTTGCTAAGAGTGTAGCTAGAAGGACTTAAGTAATGGCATCCATCATCTGTCTTCTCTGGATGCAGGTCGTCTCATTCTTTCAAACACCGCAGGTCCTGTCGTGCTTCAAGTGTGTCCTTATGCTTCCCATACACACCCATGAAGCCTAGCAGGTTCACATAAAGATTCTTCGTTAGGTGCATCACATAGATCGCACTACGGACCTCTAGGACTTGCCAATAGGGTAGCTCCCAAAATATGGACTTCTTCTTCCACATGGGTGCATGACCATTAGCGTTGTTTGGAACAGGTTCGCTGCCATGTGCCTTTCCAAATACTACTTTCACATCCTTGACCATATTGAGTACATCCTCACTAGTTCAGTTGCCCGGCTTGGTCTGGTGGTCTGCCTTACCTTTAAAATGCTTGTCTTTTTTTCTTAGGGGGTGATTCGTAGGAAGAAATCAATGATGGCCAAGGTACACGACCTTTAGACATTTTTTCAAGAATATACCTTTAATGTCATCGAAACAGTGCATGCATGCATTATATCTCTTGTTTGATTGTCCTGAAAGATTACTTAGAGCAGACCAATCATTGATTGTTACTGTAACACCTTGGGTATTTAAATATTAAAATCTGACATGTCATCATATGCATTGCAAAGCATTTGGCATTTGGTGAAAACTTTGATGTGCATTTACTAAAACAAGTTTACATTTGTGTAATGAGTGTTGAATTGTATTGTTTGACTCAAGTTCAAAGTTTGTCTGGGTTTTGAATTTTTCGAGAAAACCCTGCTTTTCAGTATTTAAACTCTACCCTAAAAATCCATTTCAAAATCTAAGTATATTTTGGGGTTGGGCCCAGAAGCAAAAGTGTAGAGCTTGGCAAGTTAAGCAAAGTTTATCTTTGGAGTTTTTCAAGTTGTTTAGAAAAATTTCGAGTAATTCAAAAAGGCGTAATTCGTTAAATTTCCCTATTCAAATTCAAAAGTTCATTTCAAAATCTAGACCGAATTAGGAGATAGTTATAAAAGCAAAGTTGTAGAACTTTTGATTTTGAACAACTTTTGTTTTTGGAGATTTTTGAGTTGTTATGAAAATTTGAGAGTAATTTGTGAATTTTAGCGAATGGCAAACTTGTAAAAATTGTGAACAGTGTTCACCGCTGAAGCTACATGGCTGGCGACCGTCTTTGGCGTTCCAGGCGCGCGCGTGGTGGCCTTGGCTTCGCGTTGGCATGGGAAAGGCGTCGCCGTGGCTTCTCCTTGCTTCCTTGGCCGCCCTATAAAGCTCCAACGCCGTCGTCGTTGTTCTTCCTTCGCCCTCTGTTTTTCCCGACGTTGCCGATCATCTCTGGTGAGCCCTCATCGTCGAACCAGTGCCCCTGCTATTGCAGCAAAGCATCCATTAGCTCCGCCTTATCCTTACGCGCTCAGCCAACCCATCAATTCAGCTTAATTTCACTAGGAACCACCACTCATCGTGTTTCTTCTCCACGGTCGGCAGCCCCACCGTCGAGCCCGCGTCGCCGTGGCCAGCGCGCTACGGTGAGTCCCTGCCCTTGCCGAGTCTTGCTTCGGCTTCGCCGCAAAGATGTAGTGCTTTGTGACCCATTGATTTCTCATTTTGACCACCACAGCTACCGGAGCATCGCCGTCGTCGAAGATCGCTCCGCCATGACCGCTGTCAACGTCGACCCGTGTCATCGTAGCTTATCCGGTCTTGTTCTTTGCTCCAACATGTTCGTGGTGAGCTACTGGACCTTCCCATGCCCTCTGTTTCCCCGTTTTCGGCTTTATTTCGCCAGCGTAGCACTGCCATGCCACCGCAGCCGCCATGGCCGGCATAGTGCTCGGTCCAGGCAGTAATTGGTCGCGTTTGTGCCACAGATCGGTGCGCCGTGATGTAGTGATCATGTTAGTGCATTCGCCGTCGCCGTTGATCTCGCCATTGTCGAGATATCGCCGGTCAGCGCCATCATCGCCGTAGTCAAAGCGGGAGGAAGGGGATGACAGGTGGGGTCACCATGTCAGTGACTGTGTAGTTCAAAATGGATTTTTCTATTTTCTGAAATAAATAAATAGTGTCTATTTTTGTTATTTTTGTGTAGATTTATTTAGAGCTCCAACAATTATGAAAATTTTTGTGTGACCTCTCTATGATGTAAAGTATTTAAGAAAAATATGAAATAATGATTTTCAGTACTTTTTGAATGTGATAAAAATTGCTCAATTTATTAATAAATGGAATTCCATGATTTTTCTAGACTTATTTACTTGTCCAAAAATTATGAAATTTGTTTTGCCACTTAGTTATCATGTAATGAACATTTACTAAAATTTTGAGCTCAATTAGAATAAGTTGATTTATTTCATAATTTTTAATTAAATAATTAATTCATAAAAGCAAATAGTAACCTTTAGTGATTTAGGTTTTGTTTGTAATTTTGGATTGAGTGATGACCTTGGGTCATTTGTTGTTAATGATCCTTCGCAGTTGATGTATGTGTTACGAAAAAGATTTAGTTTGTTTGACTTGCAACTGTACCGCGAAGGAAAGTTGTATTCAAATTATTAATTTTTGTATCCATCATCGAGCATCATATTTCGTATTCCGCATCATGTTAAACATGGCATTATTATTACGTGTAGTGGACGAAAGTGAACACATGGTAGTTAATCAAGTTGTTGAGGAGGTTATTCCGTCTGTCGAGGTCGGATCGAATACTGGTGTGACGTCGCAGGAATCGGACTTTTCCGTCAATGAAGGCAAGCCTCGGATGCATACAACCCTACCTTGTGTTTTATAAATTAATTTCGCTTTTGCTTTCTGTTACTGCATTAAGTGATTAGGAGTTAAGTAAGAGCCTAATTGGTGCATTACCACCCTTATTATTCCCTAATTACCATATTACCAGTTTTAAACTCGTTTATGCCTAGTTTTGCTTAGCTATGCGTAGAACGATGAAAGTCGAGTGACTACCCGCCACCTGCAAGTTTTAAATGGGACATTGGTTAATTATGTTAGCATGTGATATGGGAATGTGAAGTAATAAATCTAGATCGGGCGGACTCGGTGAGTGTGAGCCACAAGACATGGAGGTCTTGTGAGCGGTATCTTTCCGCCTGTGTCGATTAAGGCATGTCCGTTGTTGAATTGCATGAGGTGAGAATTTGTAGTACTAACCACATACTCCGGTAAGCCTGAACTTGGCAATTCTATTACGAGAAGGGCTACTCGCGCACTGGGAGTGGAGAGATGGCGAGAATAGCGTGTACCCACATGGCAATGGGCTAGATTGGTGGAGTACTGTATTCTCAGGTGGCGCGGACCCGTTCTTATTTTAGAGGATCCGAGGGTAGGTTGGTATATGTAGGTCGGGGACCTGCATATGTCGTGTGGTCTGGAATTCCTAGCTGGGTTTAATCGGTTCGAATCGTCGTTGCTCCTCGATTATGGAGACTCAACTCACTGTTCATCATCGTAGTATTAATAACCGGAACTTGAATAAGGCTTGTGAAGGTGTTGGATATGAAGTTTCATGATCTTAGTGCGGATCGTGTCAGCTTTGTATATAATTCTCAAGAAGTTTTCTATATAAAGAATGTTGTTAAAAGAGCTTTTACGCAAAAGAACTTTGATCATTGTTAAAGCTATACATTGAATCCCTGAGCCTGCATTCCTAAGTTATCAGTTAATATTTTGGATAAGTCTTGTTGAGTACTTTTGTACTCAGGGTTTGTTGACCCTTGTTGCAGGTGAGCCTCATGAGCAGATCTGTTTTGGATCATGCTGCATGACTATCGTTCATTCTGACGATGAGAAGTAAATGTGTGATCCTTGGGCAGGATGTTTATTTTATGTGTTATGTATATATTAATTATGCCACTCCACTACTACTATGGTTTGTAATAATTATCGAACTTAGTTGTAAGGTTTGAAACAACTGGTTTGTAAACTATGTTACCGTAAGACTTCCGCTATTTTTACTCTGGTTTTGATATATGAATAAATGTTGTAATACTGCAATGACTCTGTAACGTGATCCTGCTCGGAAATCGTGGATGATTCGGGGTTCCCCGAGGACACCCGACAGTCTTTTTAAGTTTATGGAAACATATGCATAGATGTCAAGGGTCGTCGGACTATGACAGATGCATGTGTGCCCTATAACTTAGGAGGTTCTGCCACAGTTACAAACAACAATGCTCACAAGTCAAAGTGCTCCTGTTTGTGCTCATCCCACACACGTACACCTAGTCTGTTCCACAAAAGTAGAAGTTCTTCAACTAGTGGCCTCAGGTACACATCGGTGTCATTGCTAGGTTTCCTTGGGCCTTGGATGAGCACTGGCATCATAATAAACTTATACTTCATGCATAACCAGGGAGGAAGGTTGTAGATACATAGAGTAACAGGCCAAGTACTATGACTACTGCTCTGCTCCCTAAAAGGATTCATACCATCCCTACTTAAAGCAAACCTTAAGTTTCTTGCATCATTTGTAAACTTTAGGAATTCTCTATCGATTGCTCTCCACTGGGACCCATCAGCAGGGTGTCTTAACATATTATCTACCTTACGGTCTTCTTTGTGCCATCGCAACAACTTTGCATGGTCTTTGTTTCTGAATAGATGTTTCAAGCATGGTATTATAGGAGCATACCACATAATCTTGGCAGGGATTTTCTTCGTGGGACGTTCGCCCTCAACATCACTAGGGTCATCTCACCTGATCTTATACCACGATGCATGACATATCGAGCATGCATCTAACTTCTCGTACTCCTCGCCACGGTAGAGGATGCAGTCACTAGGACATGCATGTATCTTTTGGATTTCTAATCCCAAAGGGCAGACTACCTATTTTGCTTCGTACATAGTGGCGGGCAATTCGTTATCCTTCGGAAGCATCTTCTTTTGGATTTTCAGTAACTCCCCAAATCCCTTGTCAGATACACCATTCTTTGCCTTCCATTGCAGCAATTCCAGTGTGGTACCCAACTGTTTCTGTCCCACATCACAAGTTGGGTATAGCAATTTCTTGTGATCCTCTAGCATGCGCTCGAACTTGATCTTCTCTTTTTCACTTTCATATTCTCTTTGTGCGTCATGAATGGCCTAACCAAGATCATCAGCGAGCTCATCTTCTGCCCCTACCTCTTCTTTAGCTTCTCCCATTGCAGTATCATTGAAGGCCCCATATTCAGCAATAATGTCATCATCGTCCCATTGTTCTTCTTCATCTTCTTCCATTACAACCCCAGTTTCTCCGTGCTTCGTCCAACAAATATAGTTTAGCATGAAACCCGACTTCAACAAGTGTGAATGAAGACTCCTTCAGCTAGCATATTCCTTCAAATTCTTACATATGGCACATGGGCAGCACATGAAACCATCATGTTTGTTTGCCTCGGCCACACGTAAGAAAGAATGCACGCCCTCAATGAACTCTTGGGGGCGGTGATTAGCATTGTACATCCAATGCCGGCTCATCTGCATTACATGACATACATACCATATTAAAACCTAGAACATAATTAGTTAATTATACGACATGCATGCCACCACACAAGGTATTAATTTATGAAAGTCTCGCTACAATGTAGACAATCCCAACTACCACTAAAAAAACTAAAGCTAAAATGCACTTCAGCAGCATAAGGATTTCACGACCAATCCCAACTAAAGTAGACAGATCATGTGTTTGTTCAACATCTATGGGCTTCTTCCGAAGGATCACTGCCTCATCAGCCGTCGTAGCTGCCTATGCAAGAGAGTTTTGCACGTGTTCACATACTCTTCCTCCCAGTACCAGCCTGAACATCCAGTGCCATCCCACTAAAATTAAAACAAAAAATTAGAACTTTAATCACAATCATCATGAAAATAAGTATAAATTAACCATAATCATAAAATGCGACAAAATAAGTCACATTGCGATCAGGACACTTGTAGAAGATACGGCCCTTGTTGGGACACTCCTTCCTCACCCGGTACTCCATCACAATCTTCTCCTCACACTTGCCGCATGCAATGAGAGGAAGGTCCGGCCTCAGTCGCTTTATAACCTGATGAGAGGCCGAGGACCCAGAAGCAGTTCTCATCTACTCTCTATACTCATTTTTAATATAATATAAATTTCTCATTTTATAAACAAATAAAATAAAAAAACTCTAAAATTCTCTATATCTCTAAACCATGAAGTGTGCTATGCATGCTAGAAATGAAAGCTCAATACTAGTTTTGAATAACTACTTTAACCTTCCTTCATCCAAATATACAAACTTTAAAGTGATTTTGAGCTTAAATGGCTTACAAATAAAAAAAATCGACCATAAAAACCCCACATATATCTAGTCCACAAAATGAAATAACCTACTGATAAAACATGAGAGTATAAAGTTGGTAACCTTTAGAACCGAAGAATCGATGGAGGAATGAAAGAAATCTTGTGATCACCGGTGATGAGGAAGAAGAGAGGCCGGCGATAAAGCAAGAACACTGAGCTCGAAGTGGCTCGGGCTCGAGGAGGAACAAGGGGTATATAGGAGGGGACCTTTAGTCCTGGTTGTAGACAGAAACCAGGACTAAAGGTCCCTTTCTAGTCTCGGACGGGAGCCTCCAGCCGGGAGTAGACTTTTACTCCCGGTTGGAGGAACCAACCGGGAGTAAAAGTTAACCTTTAGTCTCGGTTGGTAGCTCTAACCGGGACTAAAGGACCCCTCTAGCAAAAGCCTGGTGCAGTAGCCGTTGGGTAGGGACCTTTAGTCTTGAAGCTACCAACCGGGACTAAAGGTTTCTCTAGTCCCGGGCGCGAAAAATACCGGGACTACAGCCAAATTTCGAAGTGGATCAAAGATCGTTTCTCTACTAGTGATACTATACCATGGCTGATAAGCCCTGGCTGAAACCAACAAGTAAACAGGTTGTACCTCTTTTATCTTCCCTTTATGGACGCCCTAAAGTGGTGACTTTCATGATTTTGTGGTTTCTCTACACATGGCTAGTTCCAGACATAAAACATGTGGCCATTCCAGACCTATTGACATAAAAACATTCATTGAACTATGGTACGAGTCTTTGGAAGTGCTATTCTAAACACTAAACGGTAAAATAGTCGATCGCTCGTTTTTAGCGTTTAGGCCATTTAGACGGTATTTAAATAGAGTTAAGCACCCTAAACAGTTTGGTATAGTAACATTAAAATATAAAAATATTTATATATGTAAAACTCAAACATGCTTGAAAGTATATGTATATACGTATGTAAACAAATAATTGTTCTACTAGACTATTTTTTGGAAGAAAACTAAATCTCATTCCACCTCATATACTTATGATGCTATTGAAAATTGGGTGCCAAATGTGGTAGTTATAATCCTTCTATTGACTAAATGGTGAGTTAAATGCCTATTTGGCTCATTTGATCATGTTTACCTCAATTCTATTTAGACGGTTTTTAACGGTTTAAACGGGTTTAAACACTCCAACCATTTAATTCACCATTTAGGGCCTAAATGACACGAATGGCCTTCATTTATTGTTTAAACACTATTTAAATTGACTAAATGACTATTTAGGCAAACAGTGCTTTGGTCATTGGATCACCTCCCAGTTGTGGGATCGCTGCCCTATTCTTGGCCCTATCAGCTCAGCTCCGTTGCCCTCCTCATGGCATCTCATTCATATTTGCAGTTCACGGTGCCACATGCCCTAGTTCCATCTGCCTAGTCACCTACAAACTTTGCCCTACTTTCCCCTTGCTCCTCCCTCCCACTCTCCCTAGGGTCGCTCTAACACCTCTAGACTTGTGTTGTCTCTTGCTTAATTCGAATCTATGTAATACATGCTCCCCGCGCACTAGCACACATGTCATATATCCTATCTACATTTTCCATGGGTCCTTTTTGCTATGCTAGGCCCTTGTGCAGTTGCGATGGCGGTCACTGCTAAGAACAATGCTAAGAACGACGGCAATGGTGATGTGGCGTGGTATGTTAGCCACTCTCCTTACCCCTCTTTTGTATTGGGTGATGTAGCACGGTATGTTAGCCACCCTCCTCACCCCTCTTTTGTATTGGTGTCATGTGTTGGGATCTACATGATGGCTAGAGGGGGTGAATAGCCAAGTAAAATTCCACAAAGGTCACATATACTAGATAAAAAAGTTAGAACCAAAGGAGGCCCTAATAATTCTGCTCTAACTAGTGTTCTGCAATCATAGGGTAATCAACAATCTACATAATCTTAGTGTCTAAGTAGTCTATGTTATCAAAGTAATCTATGTTAGGTTGCTAGAATTGAATGCAAGTATGAAAAGCTAGAGAACAAAATCAATCCACACGAGTAACATAAGATTTTATCCCATGGTTCAATAACTTGTTGGTTACCTACGTTCATATTGAGGTGAGTCTTAGAATCACCGCTTCTCTAACTTAAACCTCACTTCGGTTTTGGCTTCAACAACAACTTTGACATTAACTTGCTAGTTACCTACGTCCATATTGAGATGAGTCCTAGAATCACCCACTACACCATAGCCCCAGAATGGTGATGCACCATTGGTCGCTATAGGTGGATACAGCGACGCACTATCGGTCGGTATAGATCTATGCCGACACTTAACTGCTGCTGCTGAAAGTGGCGTCGGGATAGGGTTATAGCGACCGACATACTTTTAGCGACCGATAGTCTGACAAAATGCTGAAGCAATACCAACCAACAGGCTGATGGCATATAGTAGTTTTACCGTCCAACAGTTCAAGGCTAAAGGGATTTATACCAACCAACAATCCAACACATAGATCACATGACGTAAAAATACATTATTAATCTCACATTAACCAAATTACAGTATTCTTTTAGACATGAAACATACAAGGTCACATTCAACATGAGACACAAAATCGAGTCACAATGACATAGCTTAGATTTCATTCATGCCAATTGGTACATGTAATAGTCATGGTGGGTTACAGTATTCTTCACAACACACAAGTCTGGCTTGCACACCTCACAGCTAACATGCCCAAGGAGTTCTTTACAAAATGTTACATCATCCAAAGCAACTAGCCATTGATCATACTTGTAATATTCGTTGGTGTATCTGCTGATCTATAGCACCCGCTAGCCATGTGATCAGTTTCTGCCTGATCCTGTGCCCCTGATGCAGCTGCAGATGTCACTATGTTGTGATTATCATCGAGTTTCCCTGTGAAATTAGATCCAGGGGAGGATCCATTTCTCATGAAATGTGAAGGGTCAGGCGAAGAATCTCCAGGGATTTGGCCTTTACTCTGTAGCACAAGAATAACAAGCATGCATAAGATGTTGGTTGAAAACTATCGATACAATGTTAACAATTCGGTAAGGCAAATGCATTTTTAGCAACAAACACTTGCCTGTGCATTTTTCCAGAATGATTGAAAATACATATTTGACTACAAAAATGTAAAACTACATTCAGACACAGACAATCAAGAATTGACTGTTCCTTTCCAAGTTCTTCAGACAGTATGGGTTAGAGCTGTAGGCATACCTCCTGGTGCTAGGTCTGAATTTGATGTAATGGAACTGGCTAAATTGGTGGGAGATCCTGATGAAGTGCACTTACCATCTTTACAATGGAAATCTGTATGGGTCAAAGTGTCCTGTAAAGATCCTATCAAGATTGGAGGGACATCAGAGGTGTTCATCAACAAACAAGAGAGAAGGATCTCATGGTATTATTCAGATAAATTGGAGAAATTTCCTCCTAACAAACCTGGTGATGATTTGGGTGGAGATGATGATGAGGTCACAGATGAAGAGGATCCTGAATCCTAGGAGAGCCATGGCTGGCTTGAGATTGGTAAATCACCTCCAAGGGGGACAGATACTCAGGTGCCTGGGTCATCAAGTTATCCGGGAAAGAAAGCGGCTAAGGGGAGCATTAGAGATTGTGAATAGAGTGACTCAAATAAAAAAGAGCAAGTAAACACTTCAGAATGCATCATGCCTGACATAGTTCAGGAAAATCAAGCTCTTGCTACAAAGGTGAATAGTTCAGTGAGTGGGATGACATCAAACCAGGAAGTTGAGTTATCCAAGCTGGGTTTCTTTTCTACTGATGATATCTATCATACGCCAGATACAAATGTTGAAGTGTTAGAGATGGCCAATCCAAGGACTAAAAACCTTAATGAACAAGCTGAGGAAGATGTTCAGATCCTAGAGGTGAAGAAAAATTCACAGCCTGTGAAGGAAGTCAATGCTCACAAGGAGAAACCAGAAGATAATGGAGAAGAAGGAAACTGCTTTTATTCCTAAAGGTATACCTTCTATCCCTCCTAAACCCATTTCTGACTCATCCACTCATATTGAGGAACTAGCTAGAGCTTGTGGCATATCATTGGGAGAAGAGGAATCAGCAAGGCGCTGGACGAAGGAATGGGAAGCGCTGGACGAAGGAAGCTGTTAATAGAGTTAATAGCCAAGTATTCTTTTGATTGTATCTGTTTGCAAGAGACGAAAATGTATTTATCACTTTAGTAACATTATGGTTGTGATTAGTCAACTGCAGGACTACCAATTGTGGACTGCAAGTTAAAAATAATAACAGCCAGGGCTGCAAGTTAAAATGGAATTGCAGTGTCCCTACTCTCAAGGAATTACCAAATGCGCGAGCACATTAGCAACACACAAGCAGCCGAAATCCAAGCCTAAAGTTACTAATCACAACTGTGCAGTTTATACAACTAAGGTTACTTAAAAAACCATCACTAACTGAAAGACAATCAGCTCAAACTGGGAGTTTACTGTTTTGTCACTAGCAAGCTCACTGTTTTGTCATAAGTACTAGCAAGCTCACCGTTTTGTCGCTAGGAAGTTTACTAATTCTTACAAAATGAATAAACAACTGGGTCTTCAAATCAAAAAGTGGTTCACGGCTTATATGGGCATTACAATAGAAACAGGTTGTAAAATGTTGCAGCGAATGAACCATACACAGACATCATCAATTTCAATAGATTTATGTTAAACAGGGGTATACTGTTAGCAAAAACAGCAAGAACTAGTACCCCAATGACTTCACTGATAATAGCTCAATGACTTTACTAAAGAACATGTAATAGACAGATTTGGAGATAAAAAAGAAATTGGAGAAGACTAGGCTATTTGCTCAAAGTAAAATTCAAGACTTGACTGTTTGCTCAAAGTAAAATTCAGAAACATACCCTGGGAAGATTGTGATGCCTTGGTAACCTTCAACTGTCAGAAATATAAATAATTCAAAAAATCCATGTTTTATCCATGAGGAGATCAAGTGGATTTCAGATTATGCCTTTTTCCACAAAGAGTGCAACCACACAACACATCAGAAGCTTAAGAGAAGGCAATGACAGTAAGACATAGAGAAGCAGAACCATACCGTAGCACAAGCTCCTTCCCAGGATACTTCGTAGCTAGAAGGTAGTTGTTCCGAATATTGAAGTTAAACCTAAGCATTTATATCATATAATCAACTCACAAACTCTATAGTTCACAGATTAAACAGCCAATTCTTATTACATGACTGAAGATACTGCATTTTTTTTGCTTTCGAAAAGTTACCATGCAATGAACTACAATCCTGAAGAATGGAAATGTCATTTAATTTTGTTTAGCAATACATCCATGTCTCCCTGGCTGATGGTTATATGAGAACAAGGACCTCATAAACTACCTGTGGTATTGAGCTATTCTTCTGTCAAAGAGAAGACCATTTACTCGAACTTTAGCTGCTATAAGGTGACACATTTAGAGCGATGCATACTAAAAGCCTAGAAAAAATAATCAGCAAGAAGACATCAATTTAGTGCTTAGCAAATGTGGATAGCAGTGATGGAAGAAAATATGTCAACCTTGGACAATATCACTTCCCTTGCAATGCAATGATAGAACCGAGTGCCCTTTGCTATTTCTATCTGAAGTTGTCAAGTCAATGGATAAAATGGAAAAACAGTAATACCAATGTGGTGCAAAAATCTCAGGGTGTTGTTCCACAACTGGAACACTGGGCTCATTCAGACCTCATCTTAAACTAAGCTATTGTGTTTATAGACAGACCATAAGCAAAGTACCATACCACATAAATGAAGTAGACACCTTTGTCAGCAGTTGAAACACGAGAAGGTTTATTCTTCTTTCGTGGGGACCAAGATCTGCTTGCCACCCGTGCCTGTAGACTCGCGCCTGCAGCCGCAATGCCAGGGCACCAAGATCTGCTTGCTGCTACTGCTCCACAGGCGCTTCCAACATGACGGCGGCGGACCCACCTGAGCCCCAAAGAATCATGTCGTCTCCATGGTCCAATCCTACAAGAAGAGCCCACGACGGAGCAGAACGCGAATGATTCACGTACCTCCAAAGCAGCAGGAGCAAATGGCAAGTCGCGGTTCTGGACGCCCACCCTGGATCCGCCGGTTCATCCTTGAATCCCGCCCGGCTATAGGATCCAGCAGCCGTCGCCTTCGGAAGGGAGGAGTGGTAGACGACATCGGCAAGATCTCAAGGTCTATGCGGCAGCGCTGGATCGATCTCGATCCTTCGCGGTGGCGCTGAGCGAATCTCGATCTACAGGCGGCGGCGGTGGCGGCGGTGTTGAGGCGAGAGAAGAGACGGAGAGGAGAAGTGTAGGGCGGCGACTTTGGAAGATTGGGAGAGAGAGGGGGGAGTCTGGACATGGGGGTTAGGGTTGAGGGAGTTGGGTGTTGAGTTGGGCTACTGGCGTGAAGGCCCATCTTTATCTTCCCACGAACAGGCCTTTTTTTCTTTTCCAGAGCACGCACCACTCTATACCGACCGAAGGTTCGTCCTTTTTGTTTATCTATTCCGACCGACGGTTCAACTATACAGCTAAATATTTATACCGACAGATAGTTCAACGCAAAAGGTACATTTACCGACACTTGATCTGTGGGCCAGCTATACCGACCAACAATTCAACGGTATTAGTGAACTTATAAAGACACACATATGACGCTATATTAGTGTTGTGGTGTAGTGACCGCTTCTCTAACTCAACCCCACTTCATTTTTGGCTTCAACAACAACTTCGACATGAAACAAAGGAGCCGTACCAAATAACTCAAGAGGAAGAGCCATTTTTTATGCACACAAGAGGAGCCGGGGGCATCTTTTATGTAGAAGTTGAAGTTACAATTTGTGGCTTCTTCCTCCGGCTCTGGTTTCTCTGAGGAGCACCTAGGGGAGGAGCCATGTCAAATAGGCAGGCCTATTTGTTTAGGCTTTTTGGGAGCTTTTAGACCTCAGCTTTTGTATCTTTCAAAAGCTAAAAAACTTCCGAAAGTCAAAATTCACTAGTGAGCTTCTGGATTTTGGCTTCTAGGAGTTTTTTTTTTTTTTACTTTGGAGAGTCCTAAAGCTAGTACTAATAAGTGACCAAAAGCTCAAATAAACAGGGCCTAAGACTGCATAGAAGCTTTAGCTTTTAAGCATGACACAATTTGCTCTATTTTTATTCCCTGTAATAGCATATCAGAGTCACCTGTAATGATATGGCCGGTGCGTCCTGTATTCCAATCCGATCGATTCTATGTGGTTTGATCGCAGAGCAAAAGCAACGGAATAGGAGAGGCCATGGTTACTTTTTTGTGAAAAAACAGTCTGCTGCTGCTAGTGCTTCTTCGTGAATCAGATCAGATGCGGTTCTAACGTCATGCCACACCATCAAATTTTAGTGTTGTACAAGGCATTCAGTTCTAACTTCAGTCTTTATATCAGTTTTGATAGTTGAACAGCGTATACGAAGCTGGAAGTGATTTATATCCCATCTGTTTTCCATGTAAGTCACTTGCATTAATATATAAAAGACGTATGCTATCCTGATAAAGAAAGCACTCCTATGTTTTTTTGAGCAGTTTAGTTTTATGCAGTGGTATCTACAATCGTCATGTATAGTATATATGCATGTAATGTTCTCACCACAACTTTGTAAGTGTCACAGAGCATTCTTTCTTGTTAGTGTGAATATTTGATCCTAAAGCAGAGTAGTTAGCAACTAATATAAGCATTGTATTGTTGTATCCAGATGCTAGAGAATCAGCATGCTTTATCTCTAGTTAAGACTCTTTTATTCTAAATTCATCCGGAAGTTTGCATGGTGGTGTATTTTTCTGATCTTCCAATGAATTTATTTATTTAATCTGTGGATATAGGGCCATGGAATCATGTCAAGAAAATCTATCGAACAAAGAAGCAAAGATTGGGAAACGAAGTGCAAGTGTCTGACATGCACAAAGCTTTTTAAATATATTCTGATGTATAAGAATTAAGTTAAATGAATGCATTTCTTTGAGTTGTATACTATGGTGTCCAAAGTAAATATGATTATGTGTTTATTAAAAAGTAATTCTACATAACTATTAGCAATACAAGAAAAATAGAAAAACATAAAAAGGTATGACATTGATTGACACAAAATTTAAAATGTCTCTAGAAGATGTAGATACACAATTCACCATCTCTAGAAAGTGGATCATGGCTTTTAGATACACTTGACAAACCGTATCTATAGTTGTCCGTGTGAAGATGCTCTAGATACAGTTTAGTAAAATGTGTCTATACTCTTCACTAGAGATTAAATAGAGTGTATCTAGCCTGGAGATAAAATGTATCTAGAAGCGGTTTTTCTTGTAGTGCTTCTTGCTGCAGCCTACTCTCTGAGCCTTGACCATACCAGGCATTCCACCTTCTCTAATCCAGTAACTAATCACTATAAGTGTGCATTCACGATAATCACCTAAATGTTAGCTAAATTTCTAGCACTTCAAATTTAGGAGATGTGATAGTAAAATGCAATATATATAGACAAAAAACACTATTTATTTCTATGTGCTTGACTTGAGAACCGATCAACTCTTAATTCTTCAGAAAAATAGGATTATCATAACCTGATATCTTTAGGTGACGACTAACTTGTTGGAACATGGTGATATATGTACATTTGCAATAATAATGCACTCTATATTGAAATTTTTAAGAGATTTTGTGATAACGACCATTGTTGCGGTTAGCCCAGAGGACTAAGAAAGCCTGAAGAGCACCATAACCTAAGAAAGCCCGAAGAGCCATCCTAGAATAGAGGAACAAAGAAATGTCAAGCGAGATTTTCAAGGACTCCAAGATTGTCGGTCCGTAGGTACTTCACCGACGCTTTGGATCAAGATGCAGACATGCGGCAGACCTTCAAAGAAAAGAAAATGATGACCACGATTCATGTCTTCACAATTTGTTTTCTGTGTGAACTGAATGGTCCTCGAGGCCTGAAACTCTCCAACTTGGAGGCTCCACTCAAGCCCAGAGTGACCAACAGCTGTGCTCAGGTAACAGCTGTAAATTTTGCCACATTGCAGTAAAATCATATCAAAGAAGGGTCCTACACTGCTAGAACACATGGAAACATTACATGGCAGATTATTGAACCTTAAAAAATCATGCCAGAGATAGCGTAGCAACATCATGGTGTAGATAGCAGCATAGTCCCAATGGAATGGGCAAGACACAAATGTAAAGAACAGGAAAAATAATGCTCGTGCAGAGCAGATATCAAAATACCCGAAGGTAGTAAACTTTGGGTCACCATTTCTCAATCACAAACAGAAATAATGGACATAGTTTGACCCTGGCAGTATTAGTATCCAAAAAAAATTGTGCATTATGGTTGACATAACATCACTGCCAAAAACAGTGCATATGTTCAGCTGATGACAATTATAAATAGTAATAATAATTCTGTAAGCTCAAAAACGATCCGTTACTTGGTACAAAATATTATACATTGAAAGGACGCAATTGTAGATTTTAAGTTTATTTCTCTGATCCTTGATAAGTGGTTTGAATCGTGATGTCCAAGACCCCATTTTGTAATTTAGTTATACAATACCAGCTTTTCAGTGCAGACAATTAGCATGCAACACTTCTGTTTGATCCAAAGATAATAGATATTTCTAAATTGACATTAATTTATTCCGATTATGTTCATCTAAAATTTTAACAATCTTATATTTCACTATTCATACATAGGCAACATCAGAATATATATCTTCTGTCAATAAGGTCAATGTAATCTAATTAGTTGAAAGTGCTGAGAAGGTAAACTTTTGTGTACACAAAAAAAGGAAGCAACAGATAAATGAAAACCAGCACCAGAATTTCACATATGCTTTTGTAAGCAAACTTCTAAGACAAGAATTGAGGTTGTTACCACATAAAAACAGTACATATGTTTCTCCAAAAGATTGACTGCTTAAACAGACAGGCAAAGTTAGCTGTTGCAAGAATTTGCACACATACTGATACTGTTCACAGCTTCAATAGAGCACAGATTTGCAGTAACTTCAGTAAGAGTGTCAACTTGCAAAGGAACAAATTAAAGGCTATCAATAAGAGCAGGAAAACTAAAATTTGGGCATCAGACATAAAGACAAGATAATCTTCTGAATGGGCATCGAATCTTCATGCATCATCTGCAGAAGTGGCTGTCAAAGGGATCATCCTTCCACAAATCGTGTGTGTGGCTATTGCATGCGAATGTTGAATAAGCACTTCTTTTGAATATAAATCGAGCACCTTGAGAAGCTCTGTTGTCCAGTTGAAGCCGTCTGTATTGATTAGCCATCCACTTATCACTGCAGTTGTTATCGGATCCAAATACCATTTTCTTTAGGACTTTTGCATTCAAAACAAAGAACTTGGCAAGGTCAACATCAGGTCTCATGCCCCAGTACTTCATCACGACCACTTGTCTAAGATGAGACTCAAGGCATTCAATTGGATCCAGTGGATTATAGCTCCATTTGTTTTTCCTACCGTTCTGTAGGTGAGACTGGATAATATAGAAAGAAAACAAAATGAAAGCAATTACTACGCCATCGGCAATGTCACACAGTAGCTCACTAGATTATATTATGTCTCAATTGTTCATATTGGCACATGAAGCAAGCAAAGGCAAATTCTCACCATGATATACAGCTTCTGCAAGCAGGGGAAACACTTGAGCAAGTCAACAATTGAGTCCAGATTAGGCCCCCAAGTGTCAAGGGCCAGAACCTTCACAGTGCGAATCAAGGTTGTCAAGCTTAGGGCAATCATTTTCTGGACAAGAATCAGGAGACAGCAAAATTAGTCACTAGCACATATAAATCCAGAATACAAGATGGAAGAATTGAAGCCTACTGCTACCTGAAAAACAGTGGTTCCAAGATCAAGTCTAGTGATGCCATCGGACAGCAGGCCCAATATCTCTAGTTTTGGCGCCCGCACGACCCGAATTGTTGCTGGACCTTCATCTGGGTAAAGTGGTAACAATCTTTCAAGGCAAGGGGCATCTTCTATAATAAGAACTTGGAGCAAGATAGGATTTTCTCCTCTCTCCCTTAAGCAAAAAAGACTGATGCCGATGCTCCTTAGAGTGGGCGAGTTGATGCGGAGGCAACCACAGCCGAAATTCCCATCCAGCAAGAGGCTCTCAAGAACAGGGCAACCACAGAGCAGGCTGTGAAGAACATCCTCCAACACGAAGACGGAACGCAAGGAGAGCTGCTTGAGGCAGGGAAACTTGAGCAATGGCGCCACCTCTCTTGGGAAATCGCAGTTCCCAAAGTCGGCAACACAGAGGGTAGGCGCGAAGCGTAACGCGGACGGCGGTAGCGGGTAGGGCAGCTGCGGGTTCTCGATCTCGTAGTGAAAATCGATCTCCCGGAGGCCGGTGAGGGCCCGGGAGCGCAACCAGCCGTCGATCCTGGCGTAGCGGTCGCGGAGGCGGATGCCGGGGAGGGCGAAGCGGCGTGCGGGGCCCGGGTGGTCGGAGAGGATCTTGGAGACGAAGAGGATTTGCTTCCGGTCCTGGCAGGTGAGGTCGCAACCGGCATCAAGGTTGAGAGGCGCCGCGCGCCAGAGAGGGCGCCACCGGCGGGAGAGGATCTGGGTGCGGGCGCCAGCCTTGGTGGGGAGGAGGGAGATGATGCTGCCAAGAACCTCGTCAGGGAGGCGATCGATGGAGTCGAAGCTTTGGTCGCCGGCGGGGCTGCCAATCTTCGGATGTCCTTGGCCGTCGATTCCATCCGGTTTGGTCTTCTTGGCGGTGGTGCTGGCCGCGTCCTCCTCCATGGCTGGCGGCTGGCAGAGTGGGGGAGGGTTGGGCGTGCTTCGTGGGTTCTGGTGTGGAGCGGAAGGATTGGGGAATCAGGGCCGGCGGCTGGCAGAGTGGGCGAGGGTTAGACGCGATTTTGAGTTAGGAGGAGGATAAGCGGGAATGAAGTTTAGGGGGCTTTGGCAGGGCTCATTGAGCAGCTTCTTGAGCAGCTTTTGCTCGAGCCCTACCAAACGCTCCGATTCAAAATGGCTTCAGGCCAAAAGCCACCCATGAGCCACTCTTCGGCTTACACTGCAAATCATGAGCCAGAGAAAGTGGCTTTTCCCGACTCATCTCTATCCTAAACAGTAAAAAGTTGCATGTGCCCTTGACTATTCACCAAAATTACGAGAAACTTGCCATTGCTTGCTCATATATAAATTAGGAAGAAATAAATAGAAGAAAAAGGATGGGGAAGGAAAGATAAAAGATGAAAAAAGGAAGAAAAAGAAAGAATCAGGGAAAACACGAAGAAAAAAGGTATATCTACTAATTTCATTCCTCATATATAAATTATATTATCAACTACAATCACACATAAAACTCATATATGCAACCACTATACATATGCAAGGGCACAATGAACTATACATATGAAAGGGCACAATGGACAATTGACATCTTCTATACATTCTAAAAAGCTAGGAGAAGCCGTTTTGTCAAACATTTTCGTACAAAATAAGCCAGACCCAGAAAAAGCTGCTTTTCCATAGGAGCCAGAGCCAGAGCTATTTTTTCACGAGCCAGAGCCATGCCAAACGGACCCTTAGATGGTGTCAGACAAAAAAAAAAGGAAGAGGCAGATGAGCGGGAATGGAGCCTCAATGGTGCCAAACTATATATTGGGTCAAACAAGTCGGAACGATAAGTTTGCTCTTATAGCTCACTGCTGATTGCTGAAACAGCTTATTCTTTCTTTCTTTTTGACTTTAACTTTAAAATAACTCTCGGTTGAGCTATGGTGTTTAGCAAAATAGCTTATTCCGATAGTTGCAAAGGGTGAAATATATTGATATTATTATCCTTATTGTTTTTTCTTTTTTTTCTTTTTTTTTTCTTTTTCTCTTCTCCTACCTTGTCCAATCACCCACGATCCAATCACACCACACCACACCACACCGAATGTCCGCATCTCCTCCTCCACCTACCACCGCCACGAATCGGGATGTGTATGAGAGCGCTCTTGGGCCCATAGCACCACACCTTCGCCCTGGCTCCCTCTTCTGTGTCTCCGCCACCACTCCTAGCTAAAGATGGCAACGGGCCCCAATCCAAGAATCCTCTAAATTCTCCTATTAAGTGTGTGATTCGTGGGATGATCCCTCTTTTGTGCTGTTTGATTGAGAGTCAAGGAGGGGTGGGATCATCCCACTAGGGAATATTCTTGCCCCTGAAAATCGAGGGGACGAAGTCACAAGAAGTGGGACGAAGGAAGAGGCGCGCGTGGGGAGGAAGAAGAGTAGGTGAGCTCCAGCGGCGCGCGGCCAAGCTTCGGTCCTGCTGGCGTGTGGACGAGCTCTGGCCCTGCCGATGAGATCTAGCCGAGCGCGCGCGGATGCGACTCCAGCCACGGGGCTGGCGAGATCTAGCCGAGCGGCACTCCAGGCGGGATGGTGAGCGGCGCTCTAGGCGGCCTCGGCTCTGAGCTGTAACCCTGCTGGCGAGCGCCATTCATGGGCCGCGCGGACGAGCCAAGGCCCACCGGCGCGTGGCCGAGGACGCGAGGTCCTACAGAGGAGGTCGCCAGTGTACATGCGGTCCTGCAGAGGAGGCGCAGGGAGGTCATCGACGTCATGTGTGGGGGTATTAACCCCTATACCCTTACGGCTAAGCTTGGGCCGGCCCGGATCGATGGGTCCGGTCCACCCGAAAGACGACGTGCGACCCAGCCAACCTGATCGGAGTCCCGCACAAGGAGTCAAGGCGGATTTGGCGATCAAGCGGGATCCTGGTCGGTTAGAATAGGAATCCTTATCCGGCCACATATGGCAATTGTAACTGACTAGGATTGGTTTCCAGATCTGTAACCCTGCCCCCGGGACTATATAAGGCGGGCAGGGGATCCCTCTAAAAAACATCTCTCGTTGACATACAACAATACAAATCAGACGCAGGACGTAGGTATTACGCCTTCTTGGCGGCCGAACCTGGATAAAACCTCGTGTCTGTCTTGTGTCACCGTCTTGTTTGTGGCTTGCGCATCTATCTGCCAACAATCTACTACCTTGGGTATACCCCTAGGTAGACTGCCGACCATATTTTGTCGACAGTGGCGCGCCAGGTAGGGGGTGTGCGTACTGCTCTCCAAGCAAACAAGATGGTCATCACCTCCGGCTCCATGGCTACGTCGAACGGCCTCACGTTCACCGTCGGCCAGATCACCTGGACCACCGGCTCCGACGATGCCATCGCCATGACCATGGAGGAGGCGTGGATTCAGTCCGCGCCGACCACTACTTCACCTGCATCGGCTACGGCTCCAACCACAACGGATATGGCTCTGACCACTACAGATACGGCTCCGACCACTATGGATATGGCTTCGACCACGATGGATCTGGCTCCGACCACGGTACATCTGGCTTCGACCATGCGTACGTCACCTTTAGCCATGCCAACAACCCGTCATCCGCTTCCCCGCTATGAAGGGAAGCAGATCGACAACACCGACCTGCTTGATTCCATCGATCGGGTCGGCACCAAACTCGCTGAAACCCTAGCTCTAGTAAGTACGATTCAAAGTTAACCTAATGAGTAGGTAACCACTCCCCACAATAGATCTACCCGACCAGCTCGGACCAGTCGTCCCACACGACTTGGAACAGATCTCGTGGTCATATCTACTCCTGAGGGGCGCTCCACTCGTCGCCAGCCGACCTTCGCAATGGGTCTCTGACCCTCCGAGTACGAAGCCTCGACGGAGAACCACCAGATCCAGCCCTATGGCCTATGAAACACTGCCTCCAGCTACGCGTACAACCTACAACGCCGCTCGGATCTGTGTTTTATGCGCTGACCTCGGCCGAAGCCACGCAACTTCGTCAACATGATCCGGATTGAAGATTATCGTGAAGGATCCGTCCACACGGTCCAAGAGGGTGACTCCAACTCCTCGTCTGGCACCGCATCTGATGCCTCCGTCCACACCAAGCTCCAGCATCATAGAGATGAAGGCGTCGAATACGATCTGGATATCCCGGATCACGCCCGGGGTTCCCGCAATTCCCGTCTTTCCCGCCAAGGCGAGGAGGGTTGATCAATGTTGTCAGCAATGATGAACCACCGGCAGTTGGCGAAACAGAACAAGAAAGGACTGCACGTGAAGCACACAACATTGACCAGTTTAATCACCGGCAAATTGAAGCCAAAGCAGACCAGGAGGCACGGCGCATAAGGGTCTAGCCATGAGACCTCAACGATGCTTTCGACAGGGTGGGAGACAAACAAGTCTTCAGGACTCCAAGTGCCAACGTAGCCATCGCCATGGCAACAATGCAACGGCTACCGAACACCCCGGAAACCCAAGCAGTTCATGACGAAATACAAGCCTATCTGATGGCTGCTATGGCCTAGACTGCGGAGATTGCAAACCAAGCTCGGGCTCCATCCGTATCAGTCGAGTCAAGCCATAGCCGTCAGCGCCCAAGTCGTTCATAGCCACTCAACCAACGTGTCTCGTGCGACAACGATGGCCATGATGATGGCCAGAATGACAACCGCCGTCGGGACAATGACCGCCGGGACAACCGCGACAATCGCCACGATAATCACGGCCGCAGGGCTAATCCAGATGGCAATCGAGATCGCCGTGATGGCAATAACGATCTCTGCCATTACCTCGGTGGATGCGATCTGCGCGCTCGCATCAACCAGAGAGCCGACGATCGAGCATCCTACGAAAGCCATCGTCGTATGGAGTATGACACCACCCACGGCCCGCCGGGTCTGAAGCAGTTTACTCCACACCTTCGCCAAGTCATATGGCCCAAGAATTTCAAACTCGAGAAACTTTAGAAGTACGACGACAAGGAAAACCCCGAATTATGGGTCATGCTCTACGAAACCGCGTGCAGATCAGCCATGGCTAACGAGCACATCATGTCTAACTACTTCTCAGTCGCTGTTGGTCATGCAGGTCACCAATGGCTGGTTAGCTTGCCGGCGAACTACTTTGATTCTTGGCAGGAGCTTAAGCAAGCCTTCATCGATAATTTCATCGCTACTTGTGAACAACCAGGCAACAAGTATGATCTACAATGGATCTGAGATCGAAGAGACGAGCCACTACGTGAGTACATTCAGCGTTTCTCAGAGATGCGCATCAAGGTCCTATCAATCTCCGACAATGAGGCAATCGAGGCTTTCATCACTGGCCTCCGCTTCCATGACGCCTTAAGAGACAAGCTCCTCCGGAAGAGACCTGAATCAGTCACAGCGCTCTTGGCCACCGCTAAGAAATATGCGGACGTCGACGACGCTAAAAAGATAATTGTTGAAGAAGCAGCAAGGGTTCCACGCTCCGACCACCCTCCACACCACGACGATTACCGCGGCAATCATGGTCGAAACGACAATTTTGACCGCTGCAACCAGCACAATGACTCCCATGACCACCGCGACCAATGTAATTAGCGACGCAACCGCCGTGACGATTACCGGAGCAAGCGTGCTCAGGAAGACGATGGTGAGGTCAATACCGTGAAAAAGGGCGGTGGACGTCGTAACTACGAAGACGACTACGCCAAAGCATTGAAGGGGCCTTGCCAGCTCCATCCTAAGTCAAACCATACCATGGAGAATTGCCGCATCCTCAAGACTATCTACACGCGTCAACAGGCTCCGGATACGTCCGACAAGCCTAACGACGCAGGGGAACAGCGCAATGAAGATAACAATGACGACGATGCAGACCCTTGTCATAAATACGTCAAGCCAACCAATCGCGTGCACACCATCATCGGCGGCAAGGTGTCCATTGAGACCAAACGAGAACGCAAGCTGCTCGCCCGCACTTGCTTGAACGTGGCAAACACCGACAACCTTCTCACCGATCCGCGGCTCCCTCCGTGGTCTCACCGCAAAATCTACTTCAGTAGGAAGGACCAATGGGCCGCCATACCTGAACCAGGACGTTTTCCCCTGGTCCTCGATCCTTGTATCAACAAGGTTCAGTTCAACAGAGTACTGATCGACGGCGGCATCTCCATCGATATACTATTCAAGAACAGCCTGCCTGCCCTAAAAATAGCCTAGGCGGACCTCAAGCCATACGAGGCACAGTTCTGGGGCGTTCTCCCCGGACAGAGCTCTACACCTCTCGGGCAGATCATGTTACATGTGCAATTTGGGACTCCGGACCACTTCCGCACCGACTACGTCAACTTCGTGGTCGCTGACTTCGACGGCACCTACCATGCTATTCTTGGTCGACCATCGCTCACCAAGTTCATGGCCATACCTCATTACAGGTATCTGGTGCTCAAGATGCCTATCGAGAAAGGAGTTCTAACCCTCAGGGGCAACGTATACGCAACTTATACCTGCGAGGATGACAGCTTCAAAATAGTAGAGGCCCACGACCTCTCTATTCACATGGCCGAGACCATGCTTGACGCTAGGAAGACCTCAGCCGACCACCTGGAGATCCCAGAGCTTGAGGCTCCACGCAAGAACATCAAGTCAAAGGAGCACAAGGTGATCCAGCTGGTCGACGGCGATTCCAGCAAAACGGCCCTTATCGGGGCCAACCTGGATCCCAAATAGGAAGCACGCTCATCGAGTTCTTGAGGAACAACATGGATGTGTTCACATGGAAACCTGCCGACATGCCCGGTGTACCTCGAAACTTGATCGAACACTCCTTGAATGTCAACAGCAAGGCCAAACCTATCAAGCAGAAGCTACGACGATTCGCTCGCGACAAAAAGGAGGCAATTAGGGTAGAAGTGACATGGCTTTTGGCAGCCGGATTTATCAAAGAAGTGTATCATCTAGAGTGGTTAGCCAACCCGGTTCTTGTACGCAAAAAGAATAATGAATGGAGAATGTGTGTTGATTATACTAATCTCAACAAACATTGCCCTAAGGACCCCTTCGACTTACCTCGCATAGACGAGGTCGTAGATTCAACCGCCGATTGCGAGCTCCTTTCCTTTCTCGATTGCTACTCTGGTTATCACAAGATCGCTCTCAAAAAGGACGATCAGATCAAGACATCTTTCATCATGCCTTTCGGCGCCTACTGCTACATGACTATGTTGTTCGGGCTCAAGAACGCCGAGGCTATATACCAACGCGCCATTCAGGCCTGCCTCACAGACGAGATAAAAGACGACCTTGTAGAGGCCTATGTGGATGATGTAGTTGTCAAAACCAAGGAAGCACATACCCTTGTTGACAACCTAAAACGCACCTTTGCGGCCCTCAATACATTCAAATGGGAAGTTAAACCCAAAGAAGTGCATCTTTGGTGTTCCTTCTGGTATATTGCTAGGCAACGTCATCAGTTACAACGGCATACACCCTAATCCGGAGAAAGTCAAAGCTGTCTTAGACATGAAGCCCCCCAAAAAGGTGAAGAATGTCCAGAAGCTTACCAGATGCATGGCTGCTCTCAGTCGTTTCATATCAAGATTAGGAGAAAAAGGGCTACCATTTTTCAAACTGCTCAAAGCATCCGAGAAGTTTGAGTGGTCAGAGGAAGCAGACGTTGCCTTCATGCAGCTAAAACAATACCTTACATCACCTCCGGTCCTCACTGCTCCCAGAGAAGACGAAACTCTCCTACTTTACATTGTAGCAACCAATCAGGTGGTCTCCACTAGCATGGTGGTCGAGCGCGATGAGCCGAACCATGCCTATAAGGTACAGCAGCCAATTTATTTCATCAGTGAGGTACTCAACGAATCCAAGACTAGGTACCCACAGATTCAGAAGTTGCTCTATGCCATACTAATAACATCCTGAAAGTTGAGACATTACTTCGATGGATATCGTGTGGTGGTCATGACTGAGTACCCCTTGGGGGACATCATTCGCAATAAGGATGCGAATGGGCGCATCATCAAATGGGCAATGGAGCTATGCCCCTTCTCCTTGGAATTTGCAAGCCGTACTGCAATCAAGTCTCAGGCACTCGTCGATTTCATCGTTGAGTGGACAGACTTAAGCACGCCTACCTCTTCGGGGTCCGATGAATATTGGATGATGTACTTCAATGGCTCTCTCAACATCGACGGCGTGGGAGCAGCAGTTCTTTTTGTATCACCATCCAAGGAGCAGCTCTGGTACGTCCTCAGGATTTATTTCCCGGCATCTAATAACGCCGCCGAATATGAAGCATGCCTGCATGGTTTACGCATTGCAGTTGAGCTTGGTGTTAAACGTCTCTATGTCTACAGAGACTTGGCTCTGGTCATCAACCAACTCAACAAGGACTGGGACACGACCAGCGAAAAGATGGACGCATACTACAAATCGATAAGAAAGCTGGAAGGCAGGTTCTATGGCATCGAGTACATACACGTGGTCCGGGACAAGAACCAAGCAGCGGATGCGCTGTCAAAGTTAGGATCATCCCGAGCCAAAATCCCACATGGCGTATTCGTCCATGACCTGCTCACGCCTTCCATCGAAGAAGAAGATTCCACAGTCGACAAAGCTCCAGACCAGCAATTGGTGGCTACGGTTCCAGCACCGAGCACAACCAAGCCGCCTTTGACCACTCATGAGCCAGACTAGAGAACACCTTTCATCAAGTACTTAACAGATGACAGCGGTTATACTGATCGAATAGAAAACGAGCGTCTGATGCGCCGCAGTAAGCAGTATCTGCTTGTCGATGGCAAGTTATGGCGCAAAAACGCAAAGGAGGAAATCTTGATGAAGTGTATAACCCAGGAGGAAGGCAAACATCTCCTGGACCAAATCCACTTTGGCTCCTGTGGCAACCATGCGGCCTCAAGAACACTGGTCGGTAAGGCTTTCCGAGCAGGGTTTTATTGGCCGTCAGCAGTAGCCGACGCAGAGAAGCTAGTCCGCCACTATGAGGGTTGTCAGTTCTTTGCTAAGAGAATCCACATACCAGCACATGAGATCTAGACGATTCTAGCCTCTTGGCCCTTCGCATGCTGGGGACTAGATATGATCGGGCCTTTCAAACCGGCTCCTAGGAAATTGACATGTGTCTTCGTGCTGATTGACAAATTTTCTAAGTGGATAGAATACATGCCTCTGGTACAGGCATCCTCAGAGAAGGCTGTTACGTTCCTTGACCAGGTCATCCACCATTTCGGCGTACCCAACAGCATCATCACCGATCTGGGTACTCAGTTCACTAGGAACGCTTTTTGGGACTTCTACGATGAAAGGAGCATAGTA
The DNA here is from genome assembly GCF_019320115.1 of Miscanthus floridulus. Classification (NCBI taxonomy): domain Eukaryota; kingdom Viridiplantae; phylum Streptophyta; class Magnoliopsida; order Poales; family Poaceae; genus Miscanthus; species Miscanthus floridulus. The sequence continues at coordinate 34,337,989 of NC_089583.1, forward strand.
GTAAAATACATCTCGGTGGCGCACCCTAGAGCTAATGGACAAGTCGAGCGGGCAAATGGCATGATCTTGGACGCATTAAAGAAGAGGATGTATAGAGAAAATGACAAAGCTCCCGGAATATGGCTCAAAGAGTTACCAACTATGGTCTAGGGCCTCAGGACATAGCCCAGTCGTAACACCGGCGTCTCACCATACTTTATGGTTTACGGCGCTGAGGCAGTCATCCCACCAGATATAGCTTTCCGATCAGCACGAGTAGAGAACTTCGATGAAGGCAAGGTCAATGAAGTACGGGAGCTAGAAGTGAACAGCGCCAAAGAGAAAAGGCTCGATTCTTGTGTACGCACGGCCAAATACCTTGCTGTTTTGCGCAGGTACTACAACAAGAACGTTAAAGAGCGTTTCTTCGTGGTTGGGGACTTAGTCCTGAAGTGGAAGACGAACCAGGCTGGTGTCCACAAACTCGCAACCCCATGGGAGGGACCCTTCATGATCAAGGAAGTCACACGACCAACGTCTTACAGGTTAGCTCACCTGGACGGTACGGACGTACCAAACTCGTGGCACATCGACAAGCTTAGACGTTTCTATGCTTAACTACTGAGATATGTACTCCTCTTATACTTTCGATTTACTTCAATAAAGCAATTATGATTTCTCCGACCACTCTAATGTGTCACTTTGAATTTTATGGTTATTCTAACTTAGCCAGTAAAAGCCGACCACCACCCCTTCTACGGTTTTTGGAGCAGGACCTGTCTCCGGTTCTTCCCAATGCGTGCATGGGATCCGCTCTCTATGTTACGGGTGATTGGCAGGCCCCCTTGGTTTGACTTGTCTGTGTCTACATGTGCACAGGTCACCGTACCTCACACTTCGACCACACAACAAACTAAGGCCGCACAAACTTTTCGAGATGATGTGTCGAGCAAAATGGTACAACTAAATAGAACGTTAACATGTTCTCACTTAGTTACACCAAGCAAAAGTTTCAAGCTTAAATACGTTTTATACAAAGCAAACAAGCTTATAATGATATACAGTTACGTTATTACAAGCTTGCCTAAAGAGGCTCAAGTTTACAATAACACAACTATGTCCTCCTTCTACAGCTCTAAGCCTATTACATTGGCTGGTCGGGGCGCGTGGCACTTACCGCTCGCCGCTTCCGATATCCTACTCGAGTCTCGGGGACTCTTGTGCTAGTCAAGCTGAAGGGGATGGCCCCACCAGTGCCTGGCTAGTCAAGACCGTAGGCTTCGTTGGTTGGCTTGCGACTAACGACGTTTCTAGCTGACTTGTCGATGGTGTCCCCTGTACAGGTGCTGTCCCACCTCCACACAGGTTAATATCGCCAATTATCTTTGCCGACAAGTCCAGCTAGGCCGTCTGAAGCTCCTCCGCCTTGTCTGGGTCTACCTCCTTCGGGTACCTAGCCTCCAGGCGCTTGAGATCGATCAGGGGGCAGTGAGCACATACCATGCTTAGTACATGGGCACCCGTGTACTCACCCGCCTCCTTCACAAACTCTTGGAACCATCCCCATGCTTATCTGCATCTTTCGACCAGTCCGAGCTAGGGCGTCTTTTGCTCTTCCTCTATGAGCGCCGGGTCGATAAGGTCGAGGACGAGGACAATGCCAGTTGCCACTTCTTGGCACCGGTTCTTCCACGTGTCCCGCTCCTCGGTGGCCTTGAGGCATCGTGCTTTCCAGTCGTCACGCTCTTTGATCACAGCCTCTAGGTGCCTCTTGGCATTGACTTTCAAAACTGAACACAGTACAGGACATCAAATGTAATGACACGACAAGACAAGGTGGGCAACAGAATGAGAAAGGTGATCTGGAATACTTACTTTTTAGTTCCTCCTTCATTTTGGTGGTGTGGTCCTGGAGTTGAGACTAGCTGTGTGCTAGTTTCTCGTTGTCTTCCTTCAGACGACCGCACTCCACGGTCACGCAGCTATTCCCCTCTTGAAGGCGGGTTACTTCAGCTTCTAAGCATGCATTACAGCTGTCACTACCAACAACACAACGATACATGTTACACACTTGCTGTGATAAAAGTGACAACTTACTTATTCTTTCCCGCTCTTTGTTATTAAGCTGGCCGACCAGGTTCTGGTTCTGTGCCTCCAGCTCTGTCCTCTTCTGGTCGGTGGTTTCAAGTTGGCAGCGCAAGTGTTCCACCTCGGCCACCAGTTCTTTATTATTCGTCGTGATCCCCTCAATCTGGTTGAAGCACCTCTTTCGGTACTTCACGGTCTTCATCAAGTCCTGCACATAAATAAGCTAAGTCAGATAGATCGACTACATAACAGGGTCAAGTGGTCGAGCCAAACATACCTGGACTTCTGTCACCAGACGCTTGGCTGCTCATTCGACTCTTAGGGTCTCTTCGACCTCTAGGATTTCTTCGTGCATAACCCATTCGTCATTCCGCCAGCGCGACACATATACATGTTGTCGCTTATCTTGGGGATGGCCCAAGACCTCTTCTACTTCCTCCTCTTCTGCCTCCTGTTCAGGGGGTAGCGCTGGTCTAGAGTCTGTAGACTCCGCGACCACCATGGCTTTTCCACGAGCCGTCGCGTCGGCAAGAGTGCTCTGTGCCACTTCTGGCTACTACTCCTCGGCTAGATCCGGTTCCCTTGGCGCCAAAGTATTCACCTCAGCAGGGTTTGTGCTCGAAGCACTTGTACTCTGCTCGGCTGTCTTCTCGACCAGCCGCTCGAGGACAGACGTCTGGTCGTCCGCCTGCTGAGGTCCCGGCGGAGTTCCTCCTACTGGCTCCTCCACGGTTGGCTACTGGGCAGTTTGTCCCGCCATTGCTGGCGAAGTTGTGCCACACCCGGCTAGCTGGTCGGGGTTCTCGGTGGACGCCGACCTAATATATCAAAGACAAGTTCAGAAGATAATAGTATCCAATGCAAATTACAAGCTTACATCAAAGATATAGATACTTATAGCTTCGAAGCATGGAATGATGTGGCGAAGGAGCGTCTCCTCGACCGCCCCTGCTCCGCGTGCTCGACAGGTTCCACCGGAACTCTTTCCACCTCCGGTACAGGCGTTGGGGTTTGATGCTCGACGTTTCCCTCGCTTGTCCTCTATGTTGCAGTGGTCGGTGATGCGATCACTGCTGGCACAGAGGAGCCACCCTACTCTGTCGACCCCATTTATCTTCTCCTCTTTCGAGGGATGAGACGGAAGATGTCCGCATCCTTTGCTTCGTCGTCTGACAGGGGGAAGATGGCTTGGCATCGTTTGTTGGCAGCCGTACACTTGCCAGCGGCTCTGGTCGATGCATCCTCCACACCCTCGAGTGCTACCCAGTGGACGTCGTCGGTCCTGGCGCTGGTCTGGGCGGCTGTGCCGGCAGCTTGCGGCCAATCCACACCGGGGGGAGGCGACACAAACACTGCTGCCCGGTCACGACCATTACACTAAGACACAAAACGGGGACAACAGTCAATTTCTTGTTACAACATGACTCTACAGTTAAAAGGAAGCATCATTTACCTTTGGGGGAGGTCGGGCCAGCTTAAAGGCGTGCTCAATGTCGTTCAGCCTGACATAATTGGGATCGGCCAGGTTGAATAGCTCCCCAATCCTGGCCTTGATTTCCATCTTGTCGAGCGCCTCTTTCCTAGTCCTTGTTGGATCTGCGCTCCCCTGGTACTCGAAGCCAGGATGAACCCTCTTCTGGCAGGGCTAGATCCTTCGGTTGATGAAGTTCCCAACCACACTTGGGCCATCTAGCTTTCCCCACGGGATCATCCTGAGTAGTTCGGCGATCTGCTCTAGGTTCTCAGGCTTCTCTGTCCAGCTATTCTTCTTCTCCGGAATCAGCCCCACGTCGCACAGGGTGATGGTGTTTGGCTCTTCGCGGATGTAGAACCACTTCTTGTACCACTCGTCCAGCGAGGTGTTCCAGGGGCAGTGCAAGTATTGGGCTTTCATGCCGTCGCGCAGATTTAGGTAGATGCCTCCGGCTATCTTCGAGCCACCGCTCCCTTTCTTCCGAAGACAGAATAGGTGGTGAAAGAGGTCGAAATGGGGCTGGAAGCCACCATAAGCCTCGCAGAGATGGATGAAGGTGGAGACAAGAAGAATCGAGTTGGGATGCAGATTGCAAATCCCAATCTCGTAATACAAGCAGAGACCCTGAAGGAAAGGGTGCACTAGAATCCCAAAACCCCATTTGAAGAAGTCTTTGAAAACCATAATCTCACCTGGTTGTGGATCGGGGAAGCTTTCTCCTTCCGGCGCACGCCATCCCGCGAGTGCCTTGTTGTGGAGCACTCCCATGGCGACGAGGTCTTTGATAGTCTGCTCATTGCTCCGCGATTTCCACCACTCCTTCGCCATGACTCCACCTTTCTTCTAGGCGTCTCTCTTCGCCATTAGCCTGTCCTTACTAAGGGGGTGGATGCGGTGGCGAGGGGGTTGGCGATGATTTTCGGAGGAATAGGGTTTGGCAAGAGGAAGAAGAAGGTTGCGGCGGCGAATGACAATGGGGAACGGTGTGAGTAACTTACTAGATCTACATTATATATAACAAAGAGCTCCGTCGTTTCATCCACCCGAGATTATTGGGAGATGTGCGCACGCGCCGCAGACGGTTGTTCACACAACCTCGAGATCTACGCCAATAAACGCGCACCTTCGTTACCAGTGTATGCGCCTCTTCGTTGATAGTGTAAGAGGGCCCACACTGACGCACCTCCATACAGGTGCCAAGCGACTGTTTGCCAGAAAAGAGTAAGAAGACAGAACGACGTACTATACCCATCTGCTTTTTTGACCAGGCGTGTCAGACTGGACTTGGCAGAGAAAGGAGATAAATAAATACACCAAATAAATACATCAATGGTGTTCGTATTTTCGATGTTTGTTTTGTGCTCAAGGATGGATCAGATTCCTACAATGCTCGGGGACTGCCTAGACCACTAACGTGCTCGGGGACTGCTCCGACCACTACCGTGTTCGGGGACCGCCCAGACCACTGCCATGCTCGGGGACTGCTCAGATCACTCCCATGCTCGGGGACTGCCCAGACCACTTCCGTGCTCGGGGACTGCCCAGACCACAGACGTGCTTGGGGACTGCTCCGACCGCTACCGTGTTTGGGGATTGCTCTGACCACTAACGTACTCAGGGACTGATCCGACCACTGATGTGCTCGGGGACTGTCCCGACCACTGCTCGGAGAATGGTTCTCCTCGACTACATGTGATTTGTACTCACATACAGTTGAGAGACATTTATTTAGACCTTGCTACAAGGCTCATATTTCACCTTTCAGCAAGCTCGGGGACTACGTCGGTATGATGCGCCTGCCGGTGCATCTTATATCGCCTGTACAACGATTAGATTTTTGACTTCGGTGGAAATTCTTTTTTTAGACCCTGGCACCACGTGCCTACGTCACCTACTACCAGGCTCGGGGACTAAGTGGGCACACTTCACCTTACGATGAATATGTTTCAATTGACCCCAGTGCTTTGAATGATTGTAAGGATTATCAATGTGCTCGGGGACTGTCCCGACCACTGCTCGGAGAATGGTTCTCCTCGGCTACATGTGAGTTGTACTCACATACAGTTGAGAGACATTTATTTAGACCTTGCTACAAGGCTCATACTTCGCCTTCCAGCAAGCTCGGGGACTACATTGGTACGATGCACCTGCCGGTGCATCTCGTATTGCCTGTACGACAATTGGGTTCTCAACTTAACTGGGTATTCTTTTTAGACCCTGGCACCACGTGCCTACGTCACCTACTACCAGGCTCGGGGACTAAGTGGGCACACTTCACCTTGCGGTGAATGTGTTTGTTTTTCGACCTCTACGCCTCTGATGATCAAGGACGCTACGCTTCAAGAAGCACTTACATTTCTGTTCAGAAATACAAGTGGGCACACTTACCAGAACGGAAATCTTTTTCTTTTTTCTTAAGAGCACCATACATTCTTCGGACAACCTACTTCTCCGGCAACAACGGTGTTCGGAGATGTCAAGGACTGAAGCCTTACTTGTTGGAGAAGGTTAAAATGGCATGTCGCAGCATAATACATGGTGCTCGAGGACTAGCTGTGGGGGTATTAACCCCTATACCCTTACGGCTAAGCTTGGGTCGGCCCGGATCGATGGATCTGGTCCACCCGAAAGACGACGTGCGGCCCAGCCAACCTGATCGGAGTCCCGCACAAGGAGTCAAGGCGGATTTGGCGATCAAGCGGGATCCTGATCGGTTAGAATAGGAATCCTTATCCGGCCACATATGGCAATTGTAACTGACTAGGATTGGTTTCTAGATCTGTAACCCTGCCCCCCGGACTATATAAGGCGGGCAGGGGATCCCTCTAAAAAACATCTCTCATTGACATACAGCAATACAAATCAGACGCAGGACGTAGGTATTATGCCTTCTTGGCGGCCGAACCTGGATAAAACCTCGTGTCTGTCTTGCGTCACCGTCTTGTTTGTGGCTTGCGCATCTGTCTGCCGACAATCTACTATCTTGGGCATACCCCTAGGTAGACTGCCGACCATATTTCGTCGACATCATGCGAGGCGCAGGGCGTGGCCCTGAGGAGGCGCAGGGAAGATGTGAATAAATAAGGAGAAGAGGAATAATAGAAAAAAAAAGAAAGAAATCTAACAAATGGACCCCACCAGCCAGTAGGTGATCCCATTTTTTTTATGTCAGCATACCAATTCCAAACAGAAAATGGGTTGGTCTCACCCCTCTTCAACTAAACATAAATTGGAATCATGCCGTCCCCGTCCCATCCTAGAAACCAGAGACAGGACCGTCCCACAGAGGGTTTCACTGCAGGGTGTGGGCTTGGGCGCCAATTGGTAGGGCACGACTGCCAAGCACGAGCCGCACAGAGGAAGGAGAGGCGTGGGAAGGAGACAAGGAAAAATAGAGAAAAAGAAAATATAAGGGCATTATGGTCATTATATTATTTCTATCTACTATGAGAAGCTATTTTACTAAATGCTTTATCAAAATAGTTTTGGCTCCACTAATAAAGCTGCTCGCGATGCTGAAGCTGAAAAATACTGCTCCACTATTGAAGAGACCTTAGTCACCAAGAGCCAAGTCACTTGTAGCCACTCACATTGCGACTAAATTGCATTCATTAACCTTGGCAATACATACGTTAGTCAAAGTACTTGTGCCCATGAATCACCGAAACCACATGATCACCATATTAGGGCCTACGTTCAAAGAGGACAAGAGTTGTTGACATATAACAATGACCTACATTCGTCTATGATACTTGCACATAAAGCTGCGCTGAAACGATACAGCAAACACGGTGTTCACAACTTCATGCCGAGATACCTCAAAAACATGTTGATGGTATCCCAAAAACTCTGAAAAAGAAACATAATACTACAAATGAAACAGGCACGTCAAAGTTTAGCTCTAGAAACATAAAAGGCAATCTTTTGAACGGGCATCAAATCCCCGTGCAGCATCTACACAAGGACTTGTCAAAGGGATCAGACATCCACAAATCATGGGTATGTTTATTTCCTGTGAATGTACTCCAATCCGCACTTCGGAACTTAAGCTGAGCACCTTGAGAAGCTCTACTGTCCAGTTGAAGCCGCCTGCGTTGATTAGCGAGCCACTTGTCATTGCAGTTGTTAGGCTATCTCCAAATATGATTGCGGAACCTAAATCCAAAATAGGTGTCTAACATAATAAATATAGCCTCCAACAGAGTACCTATATGAAAGACCTATTTTAGGTGCCAGGAGAGGCATAACCCAAATTTCAATATCCTCTTTCCTGGAGATCCATTGACAGAAAGAGTTGTCTTTTGAGTCTTGTTATTGGAGAAGACCAAAAATAGGTATTGAATCCTTTGCCTGTAGCGCTCCCCAAAAGACGAATGTGTCTTGCATTTTGGGTCGCGGTCGTTGGAGACAGTCTTAAGAGCTCCAAATTCCATTTTCTTTAGCACTTTTGCATTCAGAACAAAGAATTTGGCAAAGTCAACATCAGGCCTCTTGCCATAACAGTTCTTGATGACCACTGTTTTCAGATGGCGTTCAAGGCATTCGACAGGATCTAGTGAATCGTACCTTGGCACATTTCTCACATCCTTCTGTGGGTGAGACTGTATACAGAGAGAAGAAAAGAACAATTTATAAGAAGTTGGTAGGTAGATGACAATGTATCGATCGAGATGACAAGACAATTATTGTTTATCATTAAAACAATAGACACAAACAAGGACAACAACTCACAATGATATACAGCTTCTCCAAGCAGGGGAAACATTTGATGAAGCCAACAACTGAGTCCAGATTAGGACCACTGGAGTCAAGAACCAAAACCTTCACCATGGGCATGGAGGTTGTCGAGCTGATAGCACTCATTTCCTGAGCAGAAACCCGGAGTCGATAAGTACTAATAAGCTGCACATAGAAATACCAGATGCAAGATTCAGAAGGCAACAGGTACCTGAAAAACTGAGTTCCCAAGCTCGAGCCTGGAAATGCGATCTGACAGCAAGCCCAATACCTGCAACCTAGGTGGCCTGCATTACCTGGACGGTTGGCGGACCATATATCGGATCAAGCGGTAACAATCTTTCAAGCTGGGGTGCGTCCTCGATGACAAGCTCCTGGAACTTGACCGTAGTTTGGTTGTCCCGATGAGCACTGAAGCCAATGCTCCTAAGAGTCTTTGAGACAATGCAGAGGCGACCAATGCCGGAATTGCAGTCAAGCAAGAGGCTCTCGAAAATAGGGCAGCCCGAGAGCAGGCTTTGAAGGGTGTCCTCAGACATTGTGGCCCTGCCCAGGGTAAGCTGCTTGAGGCAGGGGAAATTCAGCGACGACGGGGTTATCTCGTTGGGGAAGTCGCAGGAGCCGATGGTGGCCGTGTGGGCGTGAAACAGGACATTTAACTTTTTACCATTATAACAATTGGCACCTCCTCAAATAACATCATAATGGTTGTCACTATAATTTTGCCAGTGAAGAAAGAAAGCAGATACAAAAATACCATATTTGCTCACGTGGCACGCCAACCCTTGCGCAAGCACAGATCCAAATCAGCATGCGCGCGTGAAATGTCTCTCCTGCCCTCGTCCATCAGCAGTTCGGGCTCCGGTTCACGTCCGTCCTTGCCACGCGCCGCCGCAGACCTCGCAGCCGCGACCATCCTTGGCCGCCCACGCCTCGCAGGCCCACGCATAGCTCCACAAAAGCATCTTCCGCCACCTGCCCCCCCCCCCCCCCCCCGTCCGCTCCGCACTCCGATCTCCCCACTCCGATCCGGCGGACATGGATCCGGCGATGCAGATGCACCCGATCCTCTCCTACGTGCTCTCCCGCATCCCCACCCTCGCCAAGCCCAACAAGGCCCCCACCTCCTCCGAGTTCGACATCGAGCAGCCGCCCATGCACACCCCATCCCCGCGGACGACGCCGTCCTCCCTGTCCGCGGGGGAGTTCGAGCTCGTCGAGCGCATGCCGGGGCTGCACCACCCGTCTGTGCTCCGCTCCATGACGCGCGCCGTCGCCGATGTCTCCGCCGCGCGCGGGGCACTCCAGGTGCGCGCCCCGACCACGAGCTCGTCGACTCCTCCTGCGTCATCGTGGCCGCCGCCGAGGCGTGCCGCGCGGTGGTGCGCCTCGAGGAGACCCACGACGCCTACGAGGCCCTCCTGCACGAGGCCGAGGCTAGGCTCGAGAGGGTGTACTGCTCCGCGATGGAGGGGACGGACCTGGATGACGACGAGGCAGCGGCGGAGAGCGGTAAGGGTGAAGGGCCGGTGGCTGCGGGGCCTAAGGGCGGGGCCGGGGACGCAACCGTGCAGGAGGAGGTGGTGGGGACACGCCCAGGGCCAGGTGCCCCGCAGCACCTCTGGCAAAGCTTCCCCACGGCGCCTATGCGTGCCATCTCCCGCAGCACCTCGGGGGCCCAGCCGCCCACGGCCACCGGCCCACGCACGGCGCACGCATCGGCGGTCGCGGACACGCACAGCTCCGCCAGCAGCGCTCTGGCCGGCTCCGTCACCATGCGCTGGATCGAGCACGCTGGCGTCCACCATGCGTTGCCAAGAGATGCGAGGCCCGTGCTAGAGCAGAGCGTCACCTCGCCCAAGCACGCGCCCTTCGTGTCTGCATCTCCATTGAACTCCTCGTCTCCGTCTGAGGCCGCCGACGGCAACCACGCAGCCGCGGCCGCGCACCTCGCAGTCCTTAAGATTGCGCGCGAACCCCCGCGGGGACACGGAACAGAGGCTGGTGGCTATGGTGGCGGCCGCCCTATCCCCGGCGATCCTGCGCGACCAACTACGAGCGCGCGCGAGAGGCGGTGGAGGCGTGCGCGGTGGCTCTCCCTGATGGTTCAGGGGCAACCATAGTCATTTGCCACACCCCGCTGACTCGAATCCAACGTGGAGTGCGTCGCTGGCGTGCCACGTGAGCAAATGTGGTATTTTTGTATCTGCTTTCTTTCTTCACTGGTAAAATTGTAGTGAAAACCGTTATGATGTTATTTGAGGAGGTGCCAATTGTTATAATGGTAAAAAGTTAAATCTCCCGTGCGAAGCGGAACACGGACGGCGGTAGCGGGTAGTGCGGCCGCGGGTTCGGGATCGGGAACTCGATCTCGTAGCGAAACTCAATCTCCCGGAGGCCAGTGAGGGCCCGGGAGCGCAACCAGCCGTCGATCTTGGCGTAGCGGTCACGGAGGTGGATGCTGGGGAGGGCGAAGCGGTGGGCAGGGCCCGGGTGGGCGGAGAGGATCTTGGAGACGAAGGCGACTCGCTTCTGGTCCTGGTGGCTGAGGTCGAAGCCGGCATCTAGGTTGAGAGGCGCGGCGTGCCAGAGAGGACGCGACCGGTGGGAGACAGCGTGCATGCGGGCGCCGTCCTTGGTGGGGAGGAGGGAGATGACGGTGCCCAGAACCTCATCGGGGAGCCGGCTGATGAGGTCGAGGCTGCCTTTGCCCATGCCATCGCCACTCCCCAGTGGTTCTTGGCCCTTTATTAGAGAGGATCTGCGCTTTTTGGCGGCGGCGGCGGCGGCGCGGCGGCTAGCGAGGGGAGGGTTTGGGTGAGGTAGCGAGAGAGGGTTGGGGAATGGGGAGCAATGGCTAATCTCCAACTGTTGGCAAGAAATGAATGACCGAGATTCGCTCTTTTCCTTCCCGCTGTAGCGTTGTCCTAAAAAAATTTGATGGGACACGAAGGCTTTGGTGGCGCGAAAAGCATTTTCTCCGCGAAAAATGTCAGACCCTTGACTATTTTTTCTGTATTTTTATAGAAAAAACTAGCAAAATTAACGTGCTCGCTAGGAACTCAACATGTCTTAGAATGAAACTCTATACCATTGCTAGGCGCAGGTTGTTCGAAATCATACGAGTACAAGTTATAAGTCTAAATCATATATGAGACACGTCTAACTCATATATGAGTAGGGGCTATGACCATATGTCACGTAGGATACATGGGGTGGGAGAACAGTTTAAGAAGAAAAAGAAAGATGGAAGAATCCTTTCACTCTTTAATATAGGATATATATTAGAACGTAATGAAAAAATTCATGTGGGAAAAAACTTTGAAATACAAAATCAGACCCACAGGCAAATGGCGATTGGAATATTTGGGTGGAAAACACTAAAAAAAAAGAATACAAAGAATACAAAATCAGACCCAAGCTGCCAACCGGTAAAAGGGAAACGGGAAAAGAAAAAAACGGCGCATGTAGAAAAAACGAAACAAAAATTGGATTAGATGTGCTAAAAAAGAATTCAAGAAAGGAAAACTAATAGTAGTGCTCTCTACCAAGCGTCTGTCTGGCTACACGCACGCCTTTGCTAAGCTTGCAAACCAGGTCTGACTTTTCTATTATTAAAAAAAAATCTATACGCTTTCACCGGGACGGAACCGCCTCGAGCCGTGCATCCCTACGCCTCATGCCTCACACCGTACCTGCCTCGTGCCGTGCACACCGCTCGTGCCTCGCGCCGCCCATGCCTCGCACTGTGCTCCCCCACGCCCGCATCAACGAGCCTTCATTGGACAACAGGAAGTAGTGAGCAAATTTTACAACCGTATGTTTCAGATGTATGTTGCATATGTCTTATTTGGATGTTGCAAAAGTAGATCTGGTGTTGCATATGTTGCAATGGCTATACACGCGTGTTGCAAGTGTATGTTTCAAATGTTTCAGCTATTTCAAACGTAAGTTGCAAGTGTGTTTCATCTGGATATTGCATATGCAGTAGCAACTATACACGTATGTTGCAAGTGTGTTTTCAAATGTTTCATCTGTTTTATCTAGATGTTGCATGTTTTCATCTGAATATTGCATATGTTGCAGTGACTATACACATATGTTTTAAGTGTATGTTCCAAATGTTTCACCTACTTTAGACTTATGTTGCAAGTGGTTTATCTAGATGTTGCATATGTTGCAGTGGTTACACACAAATGTTGCAAACGTATGTTTCAATTGTTTCACCTGGTTTTAGTATGTTGCAGCAGGTGCTTCTCCCCACACGCTCTAACTCGCGGGCACGCACGTGCTGCACGCACCTATCTCTATCATGTGGGCCAACTCCAATAGGCGGACGTGCATGCAACGGACGGTCAGTGCCCAAATGGCCGAGCACTCCCTAGTCATAATGCATGCGCGCATGCAGAGCACTGGGCCAGCACACAACAAATGCAAAACTAGGCACCCCTGCACAGCCAGGCTTGGTCCCCCACGGTGGAGCATACAGTCGGGGTCAACACAGGTACGCACGCTGTGCTCCCATCCTCTCTCTCATGTAGCTGGGCAGCCCCCACGCACATGCTCTCTCGTGCAGGCGTAGTAGCAGCACGTGCGGATCCAGTAGCAACAGACGTGGGGCGCAAAGCACGTGGGCAGACATAGCAGGAGCACACTCGGGGCACAGTAAGCCTCGAACATGCATATAGGAAAGAAATGAGTAGAAATAGAAAAGAAATAGCAATGGACTCCACCTCGACTCTTACTATTGAAGACTTTGGAAAAAAAAACTACGCATTTAAATTAGAAAAGAGGAGTACATGTTAAAGGAATCTATTCAAATTAGGATTCCTATTCAGCTTACCTCTCAATGACCCCTGTCTATTTCATATTAAATAGGACATGTGTGGACACAGATTAGGACGGTTTCATTCATAAAATTAGTTAGAGGGTAAGACCAAAAGGGGTCAGGCCAAAAACAGTGAAGAAATTTTGACTCTTTATTATAAGGGGTAGAATTGCCAAATAATTACTCCCTCGGTTTTCCTAAAAAATGTCGTTTCGAGGTTGTTTTAAGTCAAACATTCTAAAATTTAACTACAAATAAATTCATTTAAGTTGAGTTTAAAAATATGAAAGTGATGTAAATAAATTCATCTCGAAATGTAGTTTAATTAAAGTATATGTTGACTATATTTTATAAATATTTTATAGCAAAAAATAACAGTCAAAGTTGTTTTTTGAGACTATGCCACTGTTCAATACGATGTTCTTTAGGAAACCGGAGGGAGTACTAAGCTAGTACCCTAACCTGTTAACAGCCAAAATTGTTAAAATGGAATAATAGACTCCACCATTCTATTTCTCTCGTCTTGACAGCCAAAATTGTTAAAAGGATAATACTCCACCATTGTATTTCTCTCGTCAAGACGATAAAAAATATATATTGATCATTTCATTTGGAGTTCGGCGAAAAAAATACATTTTTGGAGATGCTAACGTGGAAAAACAGGTTTGGTCGGTTTTCAAAACCAGCTAGACTGGATTTCCTAGAAAAAACGGCTAGATCGATTTTTCTAGAAAATTAGCTATTTGCCATTTCAAAGAGTGGACTTAGCAACTTTTCTATTTCAAACAATGACTTCACAAAAGTGTCATGCAGAAGATGTGTGCCTTCATTTCTTTACCATAATCCCTATTTGGCTACTTTTTTATGTCTCCTCCTAATCTCAATCATGATAAAGGACGAATTTGCCCTTATACCAAAACTAGGTAGCGTGCTCGTGCGTTGCTACGGGACAACTAAACTTTTATATTAAAAAACACGGATCACATGATAAAGATAACAATACTGTGAAATTAAATACCCACATTAAAATGACATTAATCCAAAAAGCAAAGTTCGTAAAATTAACACGGTCACGAAGAGTACGGCGTCGCAGGCTTACCGACTCTACTGTACAGACCTTTCCACATTTTTGTTGACTCAGATAATTAACAAATAGGCAATGCCCCGCCACATTTTTGTTCACTATGCACCGTGTTTTTTTAAAAAAAAAACATGTGATGGAGATACATTGTTGGTTTTTAACTTTTTTTACATCATCGCTAATCCAATTGAAGAGAGAGGACCACAATCGAAAAAACAGTACAGTAATGGAGCCATTCAGCAACCGCCCCCAATTCAGGTTTGAATCACAAACCATATGCAACCTTCGTTGACGCTACGGTGACTTTTCAGTTGTGTTCAAATTAAAACCAGGACTCCCTCACATCGAGACACAAATACTTGCATAGGCCAGATTAAGTGAAACTTTCTGGAAGCATGTCTCCAATAATGTATAAACACAAGATCTCTGTACATGTAATGAAACATATGTTTCTACACGCGCGTGTCAAGCGCTCCAATCATATACCTACATCTACTTCCTGACCTCCCTATTTATTTGACTAACACTACAGAAAGTAAATACAGAATAAGACCTTACAATAAATAAATAAATTGTTCATGCACAACTCTTAGAAAAAGAATATGCACACTACCCTTTTGGACACCGATGACCCGAAAAGAAGAAATAGGCTAGCCAAGGAATTCAAGCACTCCTACAAAATTTTCTGGCAGAATACGCAGTCCTCTTATACGTGATCTTTGGGGTATATACAGACTGATTCAACACACAGTCCTCGTTTTGTATGCATACAATCAATTTGCATCATAGAGAACTTGAGTTCCGTCACCTCATATGAACTCGATATGATGAAATCACTGACATGGTAAAGGATCCATCTTCCAGGGTTAATTAGGTAAGACTCGGATGCAGTGTGCTGATAGTCTGAAGTTGAAAGTTGTCCCAACCCTGGATATTCTCAGAGCCATGGCCTCGGTGGCCCGTCCGCTTGTGTGGTCTGCCCAATGGAGCCGGAAGAATAGGCTGTATGAACCAGCAGGAAAGCAGGAATGAAGTTAACTGTACACATATAGGCTTTCCGATGTTACCGAAGTGACTATGGATGTATGCAGCATGCTGATTAGCTTCAGGATTTTATATATGTACAATGGCACAAAAGATAACATAGCAACATAGAGGCAAGTAACACTTAACAGAGCACACAGCCTAAAAAAATCATGGTCCTACACAACTCAATCATACTCAAAGTACTTTACTGGCTTGGTAATTTGTCAATTTCTGCTGACAATTTGGCTAAGTTGTTCAGCACTGATGACATCTAAATGTGTCTGAATATCCCATGCATCCTACTGGGAAACACACCAGCAATCATCACAGAAATATATCATAGTTCTTTCTTGAGTAGGTATGTGAAAGAAATACATATGTACCGGGAAAAGAAATCTTCAACCAGTTTATTAACAAAAGAAATACATTAAATGCTCACCGAAAAAGAATGAGTATAAGATCAGATTACTGTCTTATTGAGGAACATAAGAAAAGCCAAGCAATTAACAAAGAGCTTCCAATATAATATATAACAAAATATAGTAGACCATATGAAAGCATGTCATGATAAAAGTATTCCATGATTTCATTTTATCACAACCCTGACAGTTTATGGAATGCGATCTTAACCTCCTAATGAGTACATCTACTGGGAAATGAAAACAAAAACAAAGTACCTTGATTCCTCTGTGGATAGGTGGCTCCAATACCTCCTATCATCTCTCTCTGTGATCGACATAGACTTTGAGGAGATGGACATGCAAAAACCTCCCTTGTTCTTCCGGATCCAAAATTCCTACTCAAATAACTGGTTTTAGTTAGACCATCGCAGACAAAAAGATACTCCTAGAACAAACATTATAGAAGGTATCAAACATCAAAAGACAAACATGTTCTACTGATCCAACTTCTTTTTCCAAATTATCCTCTAAAGCATTCTTTGTTGGAAATTTCTAAAAAAATACCATTGTGCCGCCGTCGAGCAGGGTGGGCCGGAAGAGGCACTCGTATATCTCCTTCTTTATTGCCACAGAGGAGCAGCACCTGCCATTGCCTCCACAGCTCTATAGTCCACGGGTGAGGCTGTAAAATGCGCATCCAGGATGAGGTAATGGCCATGCTGAAGATGAGAGAATCTACACAAATAAATTTTTCGCATGGAACCAGCAAGCAAGAAAACAAATTATTAGCCATACCTGGAATCTTCTGTGGGGAGCCTCGCGCACCATAACCCATCTTCGCAGGTATCATTAGCTTCTGCTTTTCACTGACGCACATGCCTAGCAATCCTTTGTCCCAACCTATAGATGAAAACAACAAAATCGGTTGGCGGATTTAAGATTGTGTGATATAAATGGCACACGCCGTTTCATCTATTTTTGATGACATATGCTTGTAGCCCAATACAGTTTAATATGGACATTGGACCACAGATAAACATAGGAAGTTTATTGTTATAGGAAAGGAGAGTAAATTCAAATGATCACCTCTGTCATAGCTAGAATAAAAAACTGATCCATCGGTGAGACAATTAGCACATGAAAAGTACCAAGGAGTGCTTTAATCAAACATGAAAAGGTAAACCATATATGAGACAAGATATTGCATCTACAAAGATCATACTGCCAAGCAATTAGCATAGTTCTTCTACATAGCTATATTAATTGTGTGAGTTAAGGTATATCTGTATATGAGAGCAATCCCTTATAGGGCTAAATCACTGAAAAATCACTGTGGAAAATACAGCAAGGCTAAAAAGGTATATAGATCATATACTTACACGATAATGATTCTTAATTTTGTCTCCTTTGTGTGCTTGCAGGATACATGACTCAGGCTTGTACTGAAAAGAAGACGAGCAAGGCAAAATCAATGCTTATCCTTTCAAAATGTAACTATAGAAAAATCAATGCATATCCTTTCAAAATGTAACAACAGAAAACTATAGCCTATTCTCATTGATAAATCAAATATTTGGTAATACTGTAATTGCACAAGAATAAGTAGAACCTGACGACACACAATTCTCCAATATCACTCCCTAAATCTCACATGGGACCATAACCAAATATTATATTTCTTATTACCATGATCCAATGATTCTTAGTTTTCTGTTTGGACTTTGAAGTGGTAGCCATTGAATAAGAGCATCTCCAAGAGTTCTCTAAATCCCTTCTAATTCTTGGTTTTTAGCAAGATGAGAAAAAACCCTCTCCAACAACTCCTAATCCATCCTCCTAATCTTTTAGAACTTAGAAAAAGTCACCCTATTTCGCGTAAAGTTATGCGCTTTCGAGTCGCAGGTATCTTCTCTCCCCGCGCGTGTTTGTTGGCCAATCTAAAGGTGGAAGGACATGGAAAGAATAAAGAATAGTAAAAGGTTCCTGATGCAAATGTACAAGAGAGAAACAATTTATAAAAAGTGGTTAGGATAATTTAAAAATAGTATAGGATTCCTGATGCAAAATTATATTCTTATTTTAGGAGTGGATTATTAGAAACTGTTGGAGATGATCTTATTTATTCCTCCTAATACCTTTTTAGGAGTTGGAAAACAACATGTTTTTGGGAAGACAAAATAGGGTGCTCTTGGAGATGCTCTAAGGCCCGAAACAGAGAACTTCAGCAGCATTACAATGGGTATCCCTTAAGAGGTCCTGCACGCCCTCGTTAAGCTCACTGGATAATTCATTCTGTGGAAAAAGGTGCTGCTGAATTACTTTTCCTTTTTATTTAGTGTACTCACCTATGTGCTCGCGGTGGCGTCCACAATGTCGTGTTCCTGGAGCTTCTCCGCGGCCTAGAGCTGCGTGCCATAGAGGTCCTCCTTGAGGATGCCGTCGTCGAGGAAGATGAGGAGCTGGTGCTAGAGCTGCATCCCGAACTTGGTGAGAGGACGGGGCTCAGTGGTTGAGATCCAGGATGGGGTGAGCATGCAGAGCATGTCGTCGGCCGCGGTAGAAGTGCACTCGCCCACGCGGCAGTGGACACGCGCTCACCCACACGCTCAGCTGCGGGGACGGGAACTTGGGGCGGCCTCCTGCTTCTAAGCTCGCGCCGGCCATGGAGGAGGGGAGGTCGCGCTCGCGGCACGGGGTCGGGAACTTCGGCGGCCTCCTGCTCCTGAGCTCGTGCCGGCCATGGAGGGGAGGACCACAACGACGCCAGCGGCTACTGCACGGTGGACCTGTCGCCGTTCCTATGCTACCGCCGGAATGAGGAGCTCCTGCTGCTGTGGATGGAGGTGAACGCCTTCACGGTGCGACCGCCTCTCTTCCCTCCCCGTCCACGGATCACATGCGTGATTTGAGCATGCCGATTTGAGCCACCGCGTGAGGAGTGCAGGGGGGAAGGCAGACCGATGGAGATTGCGGTGATTGCGGGGCGAGCTGCAGGGCATCAGAGGGGGGAAGTCGCGGTCGCGGGGCAGGTCGATGCGGTGTGGGCAGGTCATCGCGTCGGGGGTTGCTAGATCCATGACTTCCGCGAGTTTCTAATTTGAGCGATAGTGGGATCGCACGGGGGAGAGACACCCAACAATTATCGCATGATTCGGTTCTCTTGGTTTCGTTCCTTTTAGTTGCAGGAGATAGGAGATGAAGACCTCACGTCCTCTACTAGACCCCCACTGGCCGGTTGCATTGAGCAGCATGACCGAAGGCGGGGCGTCAGGCACCACAGTTCTCAGTTCTCACCAGGGCCTCGTTGGGCACTGTGCCGGGCAGAAGGTAGGGCGGCTGGATGGCGATGTCACATCAAGTCATGAGGCCATGCTGAGCATGTGGGGCGTCAGTGGTGCGCCGAGTGCGTGGGCTGCCGGTGGCGCGTCGAGCGTGCCTAGCGGAGAGGGCTCACTTAGCGTGCCGAGCGGAGCGGCGTCGGGTGGAGGAGCCACGCTGGGCGGCGGGGCCATACCAGCCAGGTGAGCCCAAGAGCCGGAGCCCGACAACCATCGTCCATTCAGCTTCTTGGGCAATTGCGCGTTGGTTGGTTCATATGGCAGGAACATGTCCAATCAACGATTTGGCTTCCATGTTCATTTTGGCAAAAGGGCAAGTTCGTCATTTCGGATGGCTAAGATCAGAAGAAGACATAAAAGGGGGCTAAATAGGGATTATGACAAAGAAATCAAGATATACATCTTCTGTTTAGCAGTTTTGTGAATTCATTGTTTAAAATGGCAAAGTTGCGAAGACCACTCTTTGGAATGGCAGATAGCCAATTTTCTCGTGTTTTATTGAGCTTCTAAAAAGTACTTCTGCTGCTAAAAAAACCATAAAGCCAAGTAATCAGGTGAAGCCTAAAGTTATTTTTTTTTTCAGAAATTGCTCCTTTCATGTAGTATAGTTTTGTAAACACTTTGGACTAGGCTTTTGGTTTCTGCTAATTGGTGAAAATAGATAGCTGTTACACAGCGGTTTCAGAGGGGGTGTGGGGGGGGGGGGGGGGGGGGAGGATAGGTTTTATACTTGTTCTAGCCGAATAGTACATGGCTCACAATAATTTTTTCACAGGCTAAGCTTGCTGTAATCTCTCTCTGAGCAAGAGCTGAAGTGGCTCCTAAGAAGAGTGTTACTGCACCTACTAAAGAATGAAACTCATTATCAAGGTTAGGAATATGAAAAGAGAAAGAAATCTAGCTAGAAGAAAAATCCCTGTAGTAACCATAGTTGCTGCGTGCATAAGAGCCATAAGAGCCGAAATAGGAGTGGGTCATTCCATAGCACCAGCTAACCAAGCTAACCATACGTAAAGAGAAAATTGTGCACATTTTGCAACCACACCAAGGAATAATATAAAAGCACACAAAATAGTAAAGATTTAATCCATAGTTCACAACAGTTTTCCACATCTCACAGCTAAACCAAACAGAGGAAAACAGATGACTATATGTGCCCACGAGGTGCTGCAATTCCTAATATTATAACCCCAAATATATAATTGTTAGTTCAGGAGCATTTTGTAATTGTATGCACAACCCCTCAATTTCCGCATAAATATGGGGTACTGTAACTGAAGTAGAGAGTGATGAAACACATTTGAACAGAATGATCCTCGAGGCCTGAAACTCTCCAACTCGGAAGGCTCTCTACTCAGGCCCAGAGTGGCCAACAGCTGTGCTCAGGTAACAGCTGTAAATTTTGCAGCATCACGCTAAAATCATACCAGATAAGGGTCCTACATTATTGCTATTACACACGGAAACATTACACGGCAGATTATGAGATAACACGGTCCGAATGGAATGAGCAGGACAGAAATGTAACAAACATGATGAATAGTGCTCGTGCAGAGCAGATATCAAAATACCCAAGGCAGTAAACTTTGAATCACCAGTTCTCATTCACAAACAGAAAGAATGGACATAGTTTGGTCCCGGCAGTATAGAGCTGAATCAACCAATAAACTTATCCAGAAAAATCTGCATTATGGTTGACATAACGTCACTGCCAAAAACTGTGCACATGTTCAACTGGATGACAATTATAAGTAATAATTATAATAACTCCGTTAGCTCAGAAACGACCCATTCCTAGGGGTGCAATTGCAGATTTTAATTTTCTTTGATCCTTGATAAGTGGTTTGAATCGTGATGTCCAGGAGCCAATGTCGTAATTTAGTTACACAATACCAGTTGTTCACTGCAGATGATTAGCATGCAACACTTCTGTTTGATCTGAAGGTAATAGATACTCCTAGATTGACATTAATTTATTCCAGTTATGTTCATCTGAAATTTTAACAAGCTTATAATTCACTATTCATACATAGGCAACATCTGGAGATATGTCGGGGGCAATTAATAAAAAAACAAGTCTTACTTTTCTCCAAACTTCTATATCTTCTGTCAATAAGGTCAATGAAATCGAATCTAATTAATTAAAAGTGCTGACTTGGTAAACTATTGTGTAGACAAAAAAAAAAGTTAGCAACAGATAAATGAAGACCAACACCAAAATTTCACATATGGTTTTGTAAGCAAGCAATTGCTAAGACAAGAATTGAGGTTGTTACCGCATTAAAACAGTATATATGCTCCAAAAGATTGACTTCTATAAACGGGCATGCAAAGTTAGTTGTTGCAACAAATTTGCACATATACGGATACTGTTTGCAACTTCAATAGAGTGATCATAGATTCAAACTAACATTACTAAGAGTATGTGAAAAATTGCAAAGCAACAAATGAAAGACTATGAATAAGACAATCTTCTGAATGTGCATCGAATCTTCATGCATCATCTGTAGAAGTGGCTGTCAAACGGATCATCCATCCACAAATCATGTGTGTGCTTGTCGTCGAAGGGTGAAGTCAAACGAGAACCTCTTATGAATTTGAATTGAGCACCTTGAGAAGCTCTGTTGTCCTGTTGAAGCCGTCTGTGTTGATTAGCCATCCACTTATCACTGCAGTTGTTAACGTGAACGTGATATCCATGAACCAACTGACATACCCGAACGTGAACGTGATGTCCGGCCGAGTATGAGTCAAGTAGCGCAGCCCGCCGATGGTGCTCCGGTCACGCGTCACGTCCACCTTCACCTTCAGAAGCCTACTTCCCAGGAGGTGGTTCTAGTGGCCTCTCAATTCTTAGCGCAGGTGGTCAAGGAGTTTTTTACCCAGGCACATGGGTGGCGGTCTAGTCTATAGATTGAAAGTTATTAGGGTGCTCTGATTTTGTTTTTTCTTTTCGTTTCTTACTTTGGGTTGTGTGCCTTTTAATTAGGCAGAGGCCGGGAGGATTTCAAGTTGCTAACATACAATTTCAAGATGCTGTGAATATTTGATCCTAAAGCAGAGTAGTTAGCAACTAATATAAGCATTGTATATTATTGTATCCAGATGCTAGAGAATCAGCATGCTTTATGACATCGCAACCACTGAAAATAATCCTTGCTTCTATCTCTAGTTAAGACTCTTTTATTCTAAATTCATCTCGGAAATTTGCGTGGTGGTGTATTTTTCTGATCTTTCAATGAATTTATTTATTTCATCTGTGGATATAGGGTCATGGAATCATGTCAAGAAAATCTACCGAACAAAGAAGCAAAGATTAGAAATGAAGTGCAAGTGTCTGACATGCACAAAACTTTTTAAATATATTCTGATGTATAAGAAATTAAGTTAATGAATGCATTTCTTTGCGTTCTATACTATGGTGTCCAAAGTAAATATGATTATGTGTTTATTAAAAAGCAATTCCACATTTGAAGAGATACTTTCCTTTGATTGTATCATGGCTAGAGCAGCTTGTGTAATCTGCATGATTTTCTTTTTCTCCATTTTTTTTTTGTTTCTTGAGCGCTTGGCTGCTCTCTCTTCTTCTCTTCTCACTTGTATTTTGAGTTGTTGGTCTTTTTTAATATATTTCAGTAGGGATCAGCCTCTGATCCCTCCTGTTTCCTCAAAAAAAAAATATTAGCAATACAAGAAAAAAAATAGAAAAACATAAAAAGGTATGACATTGATTGACACAAAATTTAAAATGTCTCTACAAGATGTAGATACACAATTCACCATGTCTAGAAAGTGGATCATGTCTTTTAGACACACTTGACAAAATGTATCTATAGTTGTCCGTGTGAAGACGCACACACTTTAGTAAAATGAGTCTATACTTCATTACAGATTAAATAGTGTATCTAGCCTGGAGATAAAATGTATCTAGAAGCATTTTTTCTTGTAGTGCTTCTTGCTGCAGCCTACTCTCTATGCCTTAACCATACCAGGCATTGCACCTTCCCTAATCCAGTAACTAATCACTATATGTGTGCATTAACAATAATCGCCTAATTGTCAGCTAAATTTCTAGCACTTGAAATTTAGGAGATGTGATAGTAAAATGCAATATATATAGACAAAAAAACACTGTTTATTTATATGTGCTCGACTTGAGAACGGATCAACTCTTAATTCTTCAGAAAAATAGGATTTCCATAACCTGATATCTTTAGGTGACGACTAACTTGTTGGAACAAGGTCATACATGTACATTTGCAGTAATAATGCATTCTATAGTGAAAGTTTAAGAGATTTTGTGATAACGACCGTTGTTGCGGTTAGCCCAGAGGAATGCTGCCCCTTCTCGTGACAAGTTGAGTCTCAAGTCTATTTTAAGAGAACCATAACCTAAGAAAGCCCGAAGAGGCATACTAGAATAAAGGAACAGAGAAGTGTCAAGCTAGATTTTCAAGGACTCCAAGATTGTCGGTCCATAGGTACTTCAGCGACGCTTTGGATCAAGATGCAGAGAAGCGGCAGACCTTCAAAGAATAGAGAATGATGACCACGATTCCTGTCTTCACAGTTTGTTTTCTGTGTGAACTGAATGGTCCTCGAGGCCTGAAACTCTCCAGCTCGGAGGGCTCCACTCAGGCCCAGAGTGACCAACAGCCGTGCTCAGGTAACAGCTGTAAATTTTGCAGCATTGCAGTAAAATCATATCAAAGAAGGGTCCTACACTGCTAGAACACATGGAAACATTACATGGCAGATTATTGAACCTTAAAAAAATCATGCCAGAGATAGCATAGCAACATCATGGTGTAGATAGTAGCATAGTCCCAATGAAATGGGCAAGACACAAATGTAAAGAACAGGATGAATAATGCTTGTGCAGAGCAGATATCAAAATACCCAAGGTAGTAAACTTTGGGTCACCGTGTCTCAAACACAAACAAAAATAATGGACATAGTTTGACCCTGGCAGCATTAGAGCTGAATCAATCACTAAACTTATCCAAAAAATTGTGCATTATGGTTGACATAACATCACTGCCAAAAACTGAGCATATGTTCAACTGATGACAATTAGTAGTAATAATATTCTGTTAGCTCAAAAACGATCCGTTACTTGGTACACAATATTATACATTGAAAGGACACAATTGTAGATTTTAAGTTTATTTCTCTGATCCTTGATAAGTGCTTTGAATCGTGATGTCCAAGACCTCATTTTGTAATTTAGTTATACAATACCAGCTTTTCAAACGATTAGCATGCACCACTTCTGTTTGATCCGAAGATAATAGATATTTCTAAATTGACATTAATTTATTCCGATTATGTTCATCTAAAATTTTAACAATCTTATATTTCACTATTCATACATAGGCAACATCAGAAGATATGTTGGGGCAATTAATAAAAAAACAAGTTTTACTTTTCTCCACACTTTTATATCTTCTGTCAATAAGGTCAATGTAATCTAATTAACTAAAGTGCTGACAAGGTAAAGTTCACAAAAAAGGAAGCAACAGATAAATGAAAACCAACACCAGAATTTCACATATGCTTTTCTAATTAAACAACTGCCAAGACAAGAATTGAGGTTATTACCACATAAAAACAGTGCATATGTTTCTCCAAAAGATTGACTTCTTAAACAGGCATGTAAAGTCACCTGTTGCAATGAATTTGCACACATAACATACTGATACTGTTCACAACCTCAATAGAGCACGGATTTGCAGCAACTTCAGTAAGAGTACAGAACTTGCAAAGCAACAAATTGAAGGCTATCAATAAAAGCAGGAAAACTAAATTTGGGCATTAGACATAAAGACAAGATAATCTTCTGAATGGGCATCGAATCTTCATGCGTCATCTGCAGAAGTGTCTGTTAAAGGGATCATCCATCCACAAATCGTGTGTGTTGTTGTGTGCGAAAGAATTGTACCAAGAACCGCTTCTGAATTTAAATTGAGCACCTTGAGAAGCTCTGTTGTCCAGTTGAAGCCGTCTGTGTTGATTAGTCATCCAATAATCATTGCAGTTGTCAATGCCTCCAAATACCATTTTCTTTAGGACTTTTGCATTCAAAACAAAGAACTTGGCAAAGTCGACATCAGGTCTCATGCCCCAATACTTCATCACGACTACTTGTCTAAGATGAGACTCAAGGCACTCAACTGGATCCAGTGGATTATAGCTCCGTTTATTTTTCCTACTCTTCTGTAGGTCAGCCTGAATAATAAAGAAAGAAAACAATATGAAAGCAGTTGCTAGGTATGTAGTCCGTAACGTCACACAGTAGCTCACTAGATTATATTATGTCTCAACTGTTCATATTGGCATATGAAGCAAGCAAAGACAAATACACACCTCGACATAAAGCTTCTGCAAGCAGGGGAAACACTTGAGGAAGTCAACAACTGAGTACAGATTAGGCCCCCAAGAGTGAAGGGCCAAAACCTTTACGGTGCGCGTCGAGGTTGTCAAGCTTAGGGCAATCATTTTCTGGACAAGAATCAGGAGACGGCAAAATTAGTCACTAGCACATATAAATCAAGAATACAAAACAGAGGAATGGAAGTCAGCTGCTACCTGAAAATGTCACACCGGACGGTGGTGCCACACATAGCGAAGGACACAGAAGGAGGAAGGCTCAAGGAGAAGTCGTATTCCGTATTGGCTTAGCATATTTATGTATTACGTTTCTATTTACGAACTGTCATGTGGGACCAGGATGTCAGTGTCTGTAATAAGCACATAAGTGCTGAACCCTGTACCGGATCGGAACCAGACTTGTAATATTAATAAGCTAAGGCAGAGGGGTTTGCCCTGCCCACTTCCTCGCATCTGTGCTTCCCGATCGCTCACGTCGACGGCGACCCGCCGGTGGCCAAGGGTGTGACAGGTGGTATCAGAGGCATCGTATCCTCGGCGTGGGTAGGGAGTGCTTCAGCTCTCCACCGGTGCTAGTTATCTTCCCTTCACCGACGACTGGCGGCGGATCCAGCGGCCCGACACCACCACCACCACAACCACAACCACCATCACCAAGGCGCTCAACCCCATCGCGGTACGTCCGACTCCGCTCGCTTTGATCTACAGCTCGTAATTCCGGTTGGCAGGTGATCTCGGTTAACGCCCCTGTGGTGTTCGACCTGAGATCCCGGAGGTCCCTCCTTAGGTTGAGTTGGGTCAGTGACGGCCTAGGCGGCACCAATCTTGAGTTCCTTGACCAATTCGCCCACTACCACCCGCATCCACCACATAAACCCACCCTTCTCCAATGTTCGACTGGGGGACTACAGCAACAATCATCGGTTTGGAGGCGAAAAACATTGTGAGCTCATCCAATTCTAGCACGACTGATCGCTTGACAAGGGTTGCCAGGCACCTGTCCCTGCGTAAAATTCCGTAGTCAAGGCTATCAATTCGGTGCGGTGGCATTAGAGTGGGAGGGTCCACGAGCTTGGGTTGCAAGACTCTAGTTCTTGTGTAAAATCCCTCGGCTCTGCCTCGCTCCCAGGCGGCGGTGAAAGTACTAAGCACGTGAAAGGGGAGGCATCGTCCAAACCTGTTGCTTGTACTGCGATATTCTCTGTTCTTCACCAACTAGTCAACACGGCTCCACCAAAACCTTCGAAGCAAACACATATTCTTCTGGACAACATGTCCAAGAGGGTAGAGGAGGAGAAAACTCGATGGGATCAGGTGATGGAAAACTTCGACTTGCTATCTCTCAAGCCAATGAAATTGGAGTGGTCCAACAACAAATGAAATCCCAGATGGATATTCGAGGTGCTGCCATGGACCAATACTCAGCTGAGCAACACATCATAGCCCAGCAAGTTAAAGCCAATGGGGCAGTAGTAGCTCAACTCACCATGAAGTAGTTTGAGAAGGAACCCAAATTTGATGATGATGGTTCAGGGTCTACTGTTGATGAGGAGGATGAGAGCTTTGACAATGTGTTTGCCAAGTACAAGGGAACCCACAAGCCTGAACCTTCTAAGAAAAGAAAGCCTCCATCAAAGTTTGATAGGACAACTTCTCTACCTACCCAATCCATGCCCAAAATGCAATTTCCCAAGTTTGATGGTGCCAACCCAAAGGTCTGGAAGGATAATTGTTAGAGCTATTTCAAACTATATCAACTACCTGAAGGCATGTG